>NC_057807.1:707982226-707997774 GCF_018294505.1 Triticum aestivum
GACCCCTCGGCGACCCCTTGACCCCTCTAACCCTAGAACCCTTGAACCCTCAACCCTCAAACCCTTGACCCTCGACCGGCCTCGATGACCCTCGACCCCTCTGTGACCCTCGCGACCCTCTAGCCTAGTTTCCGACCCTTGACCCCTCAGTGATCCTCAACACCCTCGTTCCCGATAAGAAGAAGAAGAAGAAGAAGAAGAAGAAGAAGAAGAAGAAGAAATAGAGGATAAGAAGAAGAAAAAATAGAAGGAAAAAAAGAAGAAAAAAGGGGAGAATAAGAAGGAATAGAGGAGAAGAAGAAAAATAGAAATTTCTATTTTTCTTCTTCTCCTCATTTTTTCCTTCTTCTTCCTCTTCTTATTTTTTCTCTCCTCTTCTTCCTCTCTTCTTCTTCTTCTCTTCTTCTTCTCCTTCTTCCTCTTCTTATTTTCCTTTTTCCCCTCTTTCTTTTTCTTCCTTCTTCCTCTTTTCCATACATATAAAAAGTAGAGTGAATTCCACTTTTTACCCCATATTTATACATTTGTGACACTAATTACCCCTTCGAGTGAAAATTCGTCTAGAATACCCCTTTTGAAATCTTTGGACCCTTGTTTTTGCGTGTCCATCAGGTAAGGTGTGAGGTGACGCTCTGTATCCAAAAACATGTGGACGGCCACAAGGAGTGGAACAGATAGACAAGAGAAGCTTGGACAAGATCGCCAATGATGCCCTCCGATCCTTACATTTTTTTTACAAATCAATGACGCAACATGCCGATGCTATCGACCATAAACAAACAAAATGTAAAACTGGGGTAAAACCGTGTTAAAAGTCTCCAAAATCTGACATTTCGATAAAAGTTTCGCTAAATAGGGTAATATGTGTCACAAATGTACAACTACAAGGTAAAAAATGGAATTCACTCTAAAAAGTACATACATTCGGATTGCTGGATGCAGCATCGCCGGGGCATGGCCCATCATCCCCATCTGCTAGTCCCAACATCTCGTCTGCCGGTTGCTTCCCCCGTCAACTATCAGACGCAACAATCACCGTCGCGGTCCCATCATTTCCATATGTGGGCCCAACATCCCATCTGTTGGTCAATACAGCATCCTTGGGGAGCAGTCCTAGAATGGGTCGTAGTCATTGGTTCTAGGACCACCCCACGCAGATTGTATCTCACAATATGTTGGACACAACAGTCACCTCTGGCCGGTAGCATATCCACCTTGTCGCAGAAACGTGGTGGCATAGCATCAGCCATCGCAACACCTCAAAAGTTTGCAACGATGGGCTCCTTGCAGCTTTGGAGCGGATTAGTCATAGTAGTGGGCGGAAGAGCTTAGCGGCAGTTGTCCAGGTGGGGATGGAAGAGGAAAGGAGGGGGCGTGCATCCATGTTGGCTCAAGGGAGGGGGCGTGCGATTGGAGAGAGGAGACATGGGGAGAAGATGAGCAAGTAAGAAGCTTCGTGATAGGATAAGGGCGAAGAAAAAAAAATATAATGAGGCTAGGAGAAGAGCGGCGCATGGGACATGTGGTGTTAAATGATCTAGTTACAACTCGACGACTCGCATGTGACCGGTACGAGGATGAGGCTGGTCGGTCAATTAAAAACATTAGTTTTGCTAGAACTCATCTAGATGAGATACAATTTGGTCTCATTCATCTTTTATAGCCATTGGATGTGAGGCTAATGTTTTATAGCCATGGCTCCTTCCTTCCCACGGGTGCGGCGCTCGCGTGGCTCCTCCCTCTCCCACGATTTCGGCGGGGCAGTGCTGCAATTGGGGCGGCAGAGGCCATGGGCGGTTTTGCGAAGGGCGGTGCGGCGAGCAGAAGCTGCTCAGCGATGGAGATGACGCACCCTGGTGCTACAATCGGTTAATTTTTTTGCTGGAAGGCAAAAAGCTGCAACCAGCCGCCGTCGGCGATGGTGACGATGACGCACACGATGATGGTGGCTTAGGATTGCAGAACCAGAGCCTTTCGTGGGTTGCAACACCAGAGCCTGCCATCTGTTGCAGCACCAGTGGTGCACACAAACCAGCCATGCGTGTTGTAATGGCGGCCGTCAATTTTTTGTGTGGTTCAACCAGGTGTTGAAAAGGCTGCAACCGACCATCTAAAAAGTTGCGACAACGTCAATCGACGGGGACGCGGCGGTGCTGGAACTGTGGCAGTGGGATGCTGGAACTAGTGATGTTTTTTTTCTACAAGGGCAGTAATTTTTTGCTGGAACCAGTGATCGTTTTTTATTGCGCCTAGCTATGATTTTGCTGGAACAGATGTATAGTTTTGCTGGAATCGATGATTTATTTTGCTGGAACCAGCAAATGGGGGTGATGGGATGACTGGAGTGATAGTTTTTGTTGGGATCGACACTGGTTTTTGCTGCGTCTGGTGACAATTTTTGCTGGAACTAGCAAATGGGGGTGATGGGATGCTGGGGTTGGCACACATGGCGAACTTCAACCCACGACGCCCGACGAGGATGCGAGACGCGACACCCAATGGCGTCGATGCTACAACCTTCTATGGGCGGGGGTGCTTCCCACGGTGGGGGGATGGAGCAGCGCACGCAATTGCTACAACGGCGGGCGGCCAGGAGCTACATCAGTGAGATGATGTGTGAGATGTGACAGCCGACAAGCTTCAAACCACGACAGTTGCGACCATAAGCTTCAAATGGCAAGACACGGGAGCACGCATGATCGGGGTGGCGACCTGTGCGGGGAGGATTAGAGAAAGGAGCGAATCATGGGAAGAAGACGGCGACTTGGGGATAAGAATCTAACAGCTGGGAGGGTCCCAAATCCGACGGCTAGCGTGCGACCCGCCAAAATTTGGGCCGGCCGGCCGGCTCCTAGCGTTGGCCTTTAGAGGTTGGGTCCTTTGTCTCTCTTATCATCTTTAATAGAGCTGAGTTTCTCAAAATAAATAAATTGAAGTGCGTTCTATAATTCCTGAGCATTCTGCATTCCGGTGAACTACCTCCACAAATCAACTTATTTGTAAAATAAGGAAAACTACCTCCCCGGATCGACTTATTGGCAAAAAGAAAAAGAAACATACTTCCTCGGATCGACTTATAACCTCATGATCATCATCAAAGAAGAAAAAGACCCTGATAAGTACCTGACACGTGGCACTAGCACATGGCAACTCCGTACATTTTTTATTACAAGTTTAGTGACGTGAGTAGAGTAACTTTAGTTGCCAAGAATGACAACTTTCATGCTTCAGTTTATTTTCTATTTCTATTAAAACTTGTGTCACTGAAATTTGTCATGAAAAAACGTCAGAACCAGGGTACACGCACTTGAGACGTGGCACTTATCATCCAGGAAAGAAAATGACATGCGTAAAGAAAAAAAAAGCCTCCGCAGAATCGACCGTCGCGGACTACAGGGCCCGGAATAAAATACTACACTTAGGCTGGTTGTAATGGGTAATATCATAAGTTAGTATCATGCATATGATACTAGTGTATGATACTACCTTCCTAATGCATAGTATCATATGGTAGTATTATAGATGACTTTATTTATTGCCATGCATGACACATACTAGTGTAGCATTTATTATGATACGGTATCATGATATGATACTCAACCCTCTCTTACTTCATTTAATTCTATGCCACCTCATTAAAGTTGCCTAGTTGGCATGCATGATACTAGCTATGATACTTCCATTACAACCAGCCTTAGATCTAGTCTAGATGAAAAAAAAACTAGGACGCGTCGATGTCAAAAGAAAGATAATTCTTGCGTAAGCCTGAAACGAAACTAATCATCACCGCCGGAGCAATCGCCGCGGCCCGATCCCCATCGCCCCTCCCCCGCCGGCTCAGCTATAAGCCGCTTCCTTGTCGCCCGACCTCGCTCGTTCTCGCAGGCGCCAACCCCCCTCGCTTCTCGTCTGTAGTGTCGGCGGCGAGGAGGACTCGCGTTCGGGCGGCGTGTTAAAAGAACAAGAAGTCTGGTCGGGGCAGGGCAGGGATTGCTGGAGGAGTTCTCGGTGAGGCTCTTCTGCAGCGGCTCGGACTGGTGAGCACCTTCTGTCAAGCCCTCCATTTGAAGTTCAGAGCAAAAATTAATTTCTTATTATTTTGTTTACTGATTTTGTTTCAAATGTATTGATGGGATGCTTGAAGTTTTTTTTTTTTTGAGGGGACTGGATGCTTGATGCTTGAAGCTTTCATGTTAAATTATGCACTTCTAGTAAGGGTTGCATCTAAAAGATATGCAAATCTCTTCAAGTTACTTGAGCCGAATTCCTAATGTTCCTTCTATACCTGCTTGTTCTAGTTTCTTAGTTCTACTGCATTTCATTGCAAATCTGCATTCATCAACGTAATACATGTGTGTGGGTGTGTGTTTTGTACTTCTGTTAAGACCTGATGGTTTCAGTAATTGAAATCTGAGAGGGTGGCCTCTCTTTTGCTCAAAAAAAAAAAACCCAATGTAATGCGTACTTGTAGCCATATAGGTAGATGTTATTATGTTGGTATTTAGCATGCCCTTTTTCACTTCTTGGCAAAAAGAGGGATGTATACCCCAGCAGCACAGATATGCAGGATTAGAGCATTAACTACACTACCTATAGGCTAGAGAAGCCATTTTGCACAATTTCTTACAAGCCCTCGGGGACTAAAGTCTGTTTTCGCAAGATTCGAGCAGAGGGCAACTCAAGAGATAATTTCTGATGCGTATATAGAAAACTATCTTCCTGGTATACTTGTGGGTATCGACGTATCGTGTGTTGCAGAAGAGAACTCCTTGCCGAGTTCAAGCTCATCAGTTGATCTGCTCATCTTTTCCTTAACGTGCGACAACTTTGCACGACTGCTTGCAGACATGTACTGACAAATTCTATCATCATTGCAGGGTCCAAACAATGATGTCTGCAGCTGTCCAGCAGGTCGCTGGTGGTTTCTCATCAGCAGTTATCCAACGTGTTGTGGACAAGACGATGGACTTCCTTGGGGGCAACTATAATTTGAGCCATGCTACTGAAGAGCTTCTGGCCAAACTCCGCACAAGCCTCATCATGGTGAAGGCCATAACTGAGGTGGCTGACAATCAGATTATCATCAACACTAGTCTTACTGAGTGGTTGAGGAACCTTCATAATGCTGCCTATGAAGCGGAGGATGTGCTGGACAGATTTGATTGCCATGAGATAGTCACGGGAAAGCGCAAGGTGAGCGAACTCATATCGTCATCGGTTAGGGCCCTGAAAGGTTTGATTGTGCCTGATGAGAGCATGACACTGCTCGAATCTGTTGTGCAAAAGCTAGATCACCTTTGTAACACATCCATCACATTTTTGGAGCTCATAAAGCAGAGTAGGTCAACATCCATCAAGGAGGAGGGAGTTGGGGGAGAGACTACTTCTCGTGTTCCAGTTGATGTCAAGGTATTTGGGCGCGATGAAGTTTTAGAGTTGATAATGAAAATTATTTTGGGTTTATCTAGCTCTGAACCAGAATCCAGCGGAATAAGAGCAAAACTTGGGGAAAGGTACCGCATTAGTGGTGTTGATGTTATCCCAATTGTTGGTATGAGCGGGGTTGGGAAGACAACCCTTGCTCAAGTCATTTACAATCATGGAAAGGTGAAGGACCACTTTACTCAGAGAGCATGGGTGTATGTTTCAAAACACTTTGGTGTCAAGAGAACATTGCAAGAGATGTTGCGCTCTTTGAAAGGAAATGATTCATCTTTTGACTATGCTGATAGTCTGGAAACAATTGTCAACAACATTCAAAATGTCATCCAGCAGGAAGGAAGATTCCTTCTTGTGCTAGACAGTGTTTGGGATGAGATGTGTGACCAGTGGAGTAGTTTGCTTATTGCCATAGCTTGTGAACTGCCGGGAAGTGTAGTTCTTGTCACAACACAAAGCAAAAGGGTTGCAAAAACAGTGGCAACAGTGTGTCAAGTTCCACTAGAACCTTTGCCATGGGAGAGTTTTTGGCCAGTTTTCCAGTATTATGCATTTGGCACAACCAATGTTGCGGTTGAGAACAACCAGACTCTTCTGTTAATTGGTGAACAAATAGCAAAAAAACTAGGTGGTCTGCCATTAGCAGCAAAAGTAATGGGAAATCTGTTGAGATCCAGAATAACTGCAGATCAGTGGAAAAGGATCCTAGAGAGTGATTGGTGGGACATGAGGGAAGTTATTCGTGAAATCCTTCCATACATGGGAATTAGCTATCAAGATCTTCAACCTAAACAAAGGCAGAGCTTTGCTTTCTGTTCGATTTATCCAGAAAATTACTTGTTTGACAAAGATAGATTGGTCAATATGTGGATTTCTCATGACTTGATTGAACAAAGCGAATCTGATGACACTAGATTAGAGGATATTGGAAGCAAATTGTTTGATGAACTTGTGGAAAGATCATTTTTCCAGGCTACATTTGACAAAAAGTGGTACACTATGCATGATCTAGTCCGGGCTCTGGCAATTGGTGTTTCTTCATATGAATGCTTCCTTCACAAAGAGACCTCACGCGGCGCATCAGCAAATGTTCGCCACTTGGCTCTGCAAGTCAGTAATCAACTGCACATTCATGAACTCAACAAGTACACAAATCTGCGGACAATCTTATTGTTTGGTCATTGTGACAGTGATGCAATTTGTGATGTTATCGACACAATGTTGGCCAACTCAAGAAGTATTCGAGTGTTAGACTTGTCTCATTTGGAGGTCCTGACGAATATGCCGTCAAACATTGCATCCTTGAGAAAATTGAGGTTCCTTGATCTTTCTTTCACAAGAATCAGCAATTTGCGCAACTTACCTTCCAACCTTCAAGTTCTATACCTCCATGGATATGCCCGGAATAGTATTCCTCAAAGCATAAATAGGCTTGCCAACATACGACACCTTTATGTTGGTGCTACAGCTCTCTCTCTGATTCCTGGTATTGGGCAACTAAGTCAACTTCAAGAATTGAAGAACTTCAGTGCTGGAAAGAGAAATGGGTTCATGGTAAGTGAGTTGAAGAACATGCAAGAGTTATCTGGGAAACTTTGCATCAGCAACATCCACATCATTAGGAGCAAGCATGAGGCAATGGATGCCAATATGTCTGAGAAGAAGCACCTTCAGGCCTTGGAATTGAAGGGTAGAAATGTATCCAAAGATGTACTTGAAGGATTGCAGCCACACTCAAATCTGCAAGAGCTCATGATTGAAGGCTACGGGGCCACTACTTTACCAAGCTGGATGTTGCAAGGTCACATCTTTACAAAACTTCAGTCCCTTCATGTTGGAAACTGTCGACTTCTGGTTGTACTTCCACCATTTGGAAAATTCCCTTCACTCAAGCATCTCACCCTAGATAACTTGCCGTCAGTAAGGCATGTTGATGGAACATTTTTTGGCTGTCTCCCAAGTTTGGAGGACTTGACTATTTCTTCGATGACATCATGGACAAAATGGTTACATGCCGAAGAAGATCATGGCCCTCTCCTTCAACACGTCACAAGGTTTCGACTTCACAATTGCCCTTCACTGAAAGAAGTGCCGTATCTATCTTTCATATCTTCACTGTCAGAACTTGACATTTCAGCTTGTGGGGACTTTGTCAAGGCACTGCCACAGTATGTACAACTCTTGGCATGTCTCAAAAAATTAAGTATGTCTTACTGCGATCACCCAGTGCTATTCTCTGGGCATCAGTTGAAGTCACTTGAGTATCTATATCTTAGAAAATGTGGAGGGCTACGTTTGCTTGATGGGTTACATTGCTTTCCCAGCCTCAGGCAAGTCAATGTTTATGGTTGTCCAGACATTCTTACTGAATTCTCAGACCAATCAACTAGACAAGATGTGCAAGCTGTACCTCGGCTCACCAATATGATTACCGATCAGAGCCTGCTAAATAGAAATGGTTTTCTGCCCTCGGTGCAAGATTTGCTTGTTGCTTTTATAGATGAGCATTATTTTACCCCAGAGCAGGAGGAATGGTTTGAACAACTAATCTCCCTCGAAAAAATCGAGTTTGGTTTCTGTAATTTTCTTCAACGTCTCCCTTCTACACTAGCCAGACTTACCTCCTTAAAAGTACTTCACGTCAAATGGACAAACCCATTATCACTGGAAGGAGTTGTGCCTCATAATCTCCAAGAATTAGTCATGCAAGAGGTTACAGTTGAGACAGAAAATAATTTCAAACCTGGAGGATCAGAATGGGTGAACATTTGTCATGTTCCATATATTCGGCTTAACAAGAAGACAGTCCAGAATCGGGCAAATGATGCTGCTTCATCGTCTTCAACCCACCAAATTTGAGCAACCATCTTTCTGTTAAACTCGTCTCCATCTGCACTACAAATAATATTTCTGTAAGCATGTTTTCCACTCTATAAATTCTTACTATCTGAATATATTTTTAGGGGATGGTCTATTAGAGAAGAAGGATATAAACTGAAAGTGTCAACCACGCTTGTTTGAACCTGCAACTAGGAGATGTATGTAGTTACATGCTCTATGATGGTGAGAAGCTGATAGCAGTGGTAGCTAGTCCAACCAAAAGGTGGAAGTATTAGAAACATTGTGGAAATTGTTGATTGGGTCTGGTAGTTTGTATGGATGGTAATGATGTTCATGCATGTCTAGGTGTTGAGTATAGTACTCCCTTCGTCCCAAAAGTTGAGACACATATTTTGAGATGGAGGGAGTACTTCATTTGTAATTCTGGAAATTGTGGGCTGGTCAGTGCTAAAATTCCTGTCTGCTAATGGCCTAGGCGTTCTATCAATCAATCCTACTCAGTACTATAAGAGAACAGTGGCACTTGTGTCTGCAATCTCTCCTTTCCAGTTTCCAATTCATGTTTTGCTCTTTTGCTTTGCAGATCCCAACTTCTAATACTTTGTGATGTGTAATCTTTGTCAGTCTTGTGGAAGCAAGGTTGCGGCATGCTCACTGCACTTGGCCTGCAGAGATGGTGCGTGGATAAACTCTGGCTGGCTGGTGCACCCCTGTCAGCCGGTAGTTCTTAGAGGATGATCAAGGAGAAGGAGACTGACGACATGCGCACATGAAGGGCATCAAGGAATAAGTGGCAGGATTATGTTCCGGTCTTCTCTGTTGCTGCTGGTCCCTCGGACTCCGGTGTGGAGGAGGATATATAGGGAGACCGTCCTCACCAAGGTAATGAGCTTGTTGCTGAACCTTTGGTACTAACTGAACCGTTGCTACTAGGTATGTAGAAAATGGAACACTGTCAGGCCTATTTAACTTGACAATTATACACCTTTCATTTGCCATGTTAAGAATTCAGCATTGATTCTGCATAAATCTTTACCAAGATTCGAATTCTAGTATTGCGATGAGAGTTGGTATATATAGTGCCCTGTTCGGCAATCCACCAACTTCCGAAAATCCAAGGATCTGCGGAGCTAGGAAACAGCTCCTCCCTGATTTTCAACTACAGCTCCGGCTGCTCCGGAGCGGAGTTGTGGAGTCAGAGTGACTCCGAACAGGGCCATAGTATATACTCCCTCCGTTCCTAAATATAAGTCTTTGTAGAGATTCCACTATGAACTACATACGGATGTATATAGATGCATTTTAAGTGTGGATTTATTCATTTTGCTCCGTATGTAGTCCACCCAGTGGAATCTCTACAAAGACTTACATTTAGGAATGAAGGGAGTACATTCTTGTATCTGAGAATAGGTGGCACGAACTGGTTGCAGGTTGTGCACACCAGGGTGTTTGATCGAGATGGCGCCGCTGACGGTGGACGATGCACTCAAGCAGTATGTTGTAAGCTTTGCATCTGCAGGTACTTCACACCATGGAACAGTTGTTGCGTACATACATATATAGATGCATGATTGATAGCAACTCAACTTAATCAAACTGAACTGATGGTGTATGTGTGTGTGTATGGTGCAGTGGAGGGGAGGTAACCAACATGCTGTTCAGGAAGAAAAGAGGGAGGATTCAGATTCGTCGGAATACTCCTTTGCCGGCTGACACCGGTGCCGAGCTGAGCTGCAGATGACAATGCCTACTCATCTCGTAGTTCATCTGTTTAAATTCATGGTGTGCGTCTCTTGGTGCTGTCCCTGATGTGTTCAGATCGGCAAACCGTCGTGTAGCCATGTAGGTGAGTAGCTGATTAGCAGTTTTGTTACGTTCCCACACATAGCTCTTGTTACACTATGATGCCCTTTCCTACCTTGGATTCGATCACATTGTTTCGAAGGACCCTCGGTCGGGTTTGTGATACATAATCTGCACAAGATCTGAACAGCAAACACATGTTGAAAGCTTTCATCTGGTTCTTTTCTATTTTCGGTGTTTTTCTCCACAGTTTTTACCACTTTGTTTTTGACTTTTTTCAGATTTTTCCTTCTCCTTTTTTATTTTTAATTTAATCATTTTTAGTTCATGAACATTTTTTGATATTCGGGATAACCTTTAAATTCTTCAAATTTTTGAATTCATAATTTAAAAAAATGCATGGTCACTTGTAATTGCCCAAACAATTAAAAATCAAAAATGGTTTTTAATTTCAGAACTTTTCTAATAAATTTGTGAATTTTTTTATTTGGCGAACATTGATTTAAATTCTGGAACATTTTTTATATTCGTGATCATTTTTTAAATTCCCATGCATTTTTTAAATTCTTGAACAATTTTAAAAATCATGCATATATATTATTTTCATTTATTTTTGTAATTATCCAATATTTTTAAATGTTTGAACATCTTAAAGTTCCTGAATACTTTTAAAATTCATGAACATCTAAAATTTATGAGCATTTTTCAAATTCATCAAATGTTTTGAATAGACAAACATTTCGTAATATTCATGAACATTTTTGGATTTCTTAACAAGTTTTTGATTTCCGTAAACTTTTTATAAAACTCTGGAACAATTTTCAAATAAAAAATTAAATTAAATTCCAGAACATTTAAAAAAAGTGAACATTAAAATTCTGAAACCTTATTACAATTTATGAACGTTTTTATATTCATGAATATTTTTAAAATTTGCGAACATTTTTCAAATTCATGCACATATTTTTATTCATGAATATTTTCAGAAGAATTTGATAACAACATGTATGTAACTTTTTTAAGTTAAGCTGTTACAAGAAATTCATTTATTTAAAGGTTAAAAACCTTCACCCAAGTTTCAATTGCCAAAGGAAGAGCTTTATGTAAGAGCGGAAGCTGTAAAAGGTGAATTAGGGATTTATCTAGTATGAGATGATAGCCCTTCACCCCGAAGATGGAAAATTGGTCCATCCGTTTTTATTAATTTGCAAATTCTAGTACACAAATGATTCTTGGAAAAAAAATATGAAGTCTATGCATGGAGAAACAAACAAAAACGATGGGTAACTTGGCCAGCAAACGAAGCCCCACGTGATCACTACGTGCTCACGTGTTCTCGTCTACTCCACGCGTTTAGCGCTGAATAGAAGGACCCATCATCATGTTTGTGTTCTTTTGAGGGATTCTTTGTGGGTTTGTTTTTGGTTGGAACTTTTATTTGGGCCTATGAGGATCCAGGTTAGCTTCACTCGGTTGAAGGCTCTATTGGTATCTGACTCCATGACAGATGTATTAGGCCCATCCACTCAAAAAAATATGGATTATTATACCCATGTACTGGCATAGCATGCTTTCCCTAAAAAGCAGGATAAACAATGATGCAGAGCATCCCATGGACATCGTCATGTTAAGAGCTTCAATGCAAGTGAAATGGTACCATAATTACAAAGGTGATTTTTCTCCATTACGGGTGTCTACTTGTTACTTTTCACAATGTTATACTACTTGGAACTCCTACCGTTTGCACCTTTAAATTTGAGCCAAACGATGTATGTGAACCGGAGGACTTGCACAAGAGAGTTTCTACACCACCCGCCGGAGAAGTATGGAAGTGGGGCACGCATGAAGAGGAAAACAAAGAGGAATACGAGGAGGAAGAGGAAGGCGAAGAGGAGGAGGAAGAAGCAGAAGAAGAAGCCCCAACCAATCAGACAGAGCTTGGGGGAGTTGATGAGTGTTACTTTCACGCTCATCACACCTGAGTTTAGACCGCTTTCATCAAAACCAAGATATCCGCTTCGATATTGCTACTAGTGACTAATGAATGCAAACATTTATGAAATTCTATCATTATTTAGTTTTCATAGGAAATGGGGATATCGACAAAATCAAGCACATGTATGGAAATGACTAAAGAGGAGATAAGGAGAGCCAAAGTGGGAGGCACAGGAAGCCACCAGAGCGCAAGACGACGCCTCATATGAACACACATGCTCGTGTGAGTACTCATATAGCATGCCAGTGACGCCCTCTGATCCATCCAACAACTTCTATAAGTGGGTCAGCACCAGAAGGGCAACAGAACATCGCCGAGACATCCATCTTCATCATCCACAACAACCATAAACGCCGTCATTTTCCATCTCAATCTTCATAGCCATCTCGATCACCATCACCGCAACATTTATCCTGGTTAGTCACACCTTGTAATCGTCTATCGCATCCGGCAACTATTGTAAGACATATTATCAATCAATTAACCAATCTTCATGATGTGTTCTTCAATCGTTTCTTCTTGCGGTCTGATCACTATGTGTGAGTAATTCGGTAAGATAATGGGTTGAGGCTAGCCCTACAACCCTATGCATTTGTTGCAGGGATTGATGGAAGTACTATGATGTCTTGTTTGTGTGAAATAAAATTGCTTTGTAGTTGTCTCTTGTCTCGTTCGTGATCTTTGTCCTTGTAGGTACCCAGGATCACAAAGATCGAGCCATGGAGAGGCTAAGGGCAGAGAGACCGTGAAACACTATTCTGAAGACCTCTGACAAAAAGGCTTAGTACTGTAGTGTGAATCACATCTCTGGGGTAAAAAAGGTGTGGTCATTAAACACCCAATGCTTTTGTCTGATTTATCTTAATTACCAAGGCAACCCCGCGTGACGGATAGGGCCTTTGATTGGACAATTGACTCTTAATGCAAGACAAGTGCCGGTCAAGATGTAATTTGAACACATCCCCCACTTTGATACGTTGCAAGCATATCTTGATGATGACATCCAGAGCACAAACGAATATTATGATGATCTTGGAGACGGTCAGTGCCGCAACCGCTTGCCTGTCCTCCTTCCTTGAGACCATGTCGTCCTCCATGACGTCCCATAGGCCTGCGGCCTGCAGGTTGTTGCACTCCATGACCAGCGTCTAATCGATGTAGTTGTAGCAGGTGAGCATCGAGAACCAGAGATTAGTGCCGTTGCCGCCTCCAACGGCCTCACGCATAATCTTGCTCACCATGATCTCACTGCGGTTTCCGCTCCGCGCCAGGCTGCACGCACGGCTCAGCGAGCACCGTCGCCGTTCCCGTGGAAGTGGCGTGACTTTTTTTGCAGGAGGAAGTGGTGTAACTTGGAGCCACCCGACGCAGAAAGCTGCTGATCCCGCTCTCCCTCTTCGCTAGACATGGCCCAAACCGGACCTTCACTGGCGACCATAGCCGTTCCCTGGAAGAGGAGCGAGGCAGGGGAGTGAGTGGAGAGGAGAGGATGTGTTCTGGAAACTCGCTCTATAGCGTTCCATTCATGTTATGTCGTACTATATCCGTCCGGAAAAGCTTGTCCCTCAAATAAATGTATTTAGCACTAACGGAGGGAGTAGAAAGTAGTAGAAAACTACATAAACGTGACTCCTCCCTGAGGCATAACGCAGTAGGGAGGTGGTTCACCTACTGCTACATCACGTCTGTGTCATGATCATGACATTGCCAGGGATTTGGATTTTGGCTGAAATTTAACATTTGAGGCAAAATCTATCCATTTCGTTGAGGACTAGTAAAACTATATACCGGCCAAAACTGCATGTTTTGAATTCCTGGCCCAGCCCACGAACAAAACCGCAGCTTTCACATACCCGGTTCCGTTTCTCCCTCACCACTCCTTTGCATGGCGGCTGAAGGCTCGCGAGTCACGAGGCAAGTGAGAGAGGGCAACGACGCCTCCAGGGCTCCAGCCATCCAGGGCCGGGCCGGCAAAATTCGGGGCCCTGTGCGAAACTAAAAAATGGGGCCCTATCTCACAAAAAAATGAACTAACGAGCTATTATAATGTGTGTATATATATAATGTATAATGTACATAATAATAATATAATGTCTTACATAACAATTGGACATATATAAAAAGTCATACCTATCCAAATTCCGATGATCCGATTGATCTAATGAGTAATGACGAGGGACGAGGCGGGGCGGAGCTAGGATTTGGGTATAGGGGGCCAAGCCAAGTATGGATAAAAAAATCCAGTACAAAAGATAATTATCGAGAACAAGGTTGAGAACTTGCACACCAGCTTCATTAACATTTTCAGTACGTTGACAATTCAATAAGAAAATGAATTAATCTAAATGGTGTTTGGCAGCGTTGTCACTCCTCATAGTTGAGGAATCTCAGTTTCAGAAGCAAGTCACCTCAGAAAACGAATTAACTTTTGTGTTGTTTGGCGGAGGATTTATAATTTCTGAATTCTAAACTCATATGGTTGACATAGGAATTTTTACATTACAAATATGAGCTCATACAGGATAATTTGCATCAGGATAATTCCCAGGACGCATATATGAGATGAGAATCAAGAGAAATTAATATAGTGTGATGTGCTAACTGCTAGTTTGTTGGTTGAAGCAGTGAAGTACCTTGCTATCTGCTACATTGTGAGAAGCAGAGTAGGCAGTAGGGAGATCAGAGTTAGACGTGCGGCAAGGGCACACGGCAGCGGCGGCGGCGGTGGCAGAGTTAGATAATACGCTAATTATGGATGAAAGAACGGAGTCCAGGAGACTAGATCGAAGATTACGTTGTCGACTGGCCGCTAGTGGGCTTTTACTATTGACTTTTTCCTCTCTTTTTTGAAGTACACATTGAGAACTTGAGATGAGGGCCAAACTGCGATTATCCGCTCGTTGCCTGTACGTCTCCAAGTCCAGGAGGCGACGTTTCTTATGTTGCTGTAGGCACGATCGATTCGAGATTTGCCAGTTGTCGATCCCGAATTCCCGATCCTGTAGCTTTTTTTTAGGGAATCCCGATCCCTGTAGCGATAGGACGAGGAGTGGGAATTTCCTATTTGCCGCTCTTTGCGGCAAGTAGTCGACCGGACGCACAGGCAGATCGACGAGCGCGTTAGGATGGGCCGGCCCGTTCAACGTTAAAGTGAATCCGGTTTTGGGAATCTTCTAGGTGGTTCCCAGCCGGTTTCTCTGGTTTTGGGAACCTTCTATAAGGTTCCTGAACCGGTTTTTCTATTTCCCCCTTTACCTCTTTTTGTTTCTTTTCTTTTACTGTTTCTTTTTCTTTTTCTTTTTAATTTTAATTTAATTTTTTCTTTTTCTGTTTTCTTTTTTATCTTTTTTTCGTTTTTTATGTTTCTTATTATTCTGTTTTATGTTTCTTTTTTCTTTTTTTCGTTTTTGTTTTTCTGTTTTCAAATTTATTTTCATTTTTTTTTCAATTTTTTTGTGTTGATCACAAT
>NC_057807.1:708303223-708304608 GCF_018294505.1 Triticum aestivum
GTTGGTGCCACCAACCAGGACCAAAGGCCCCTGTGCTGCCAGCGTCGCGGCCAAAGTTTAGTCCCACCTTGCTAGTTGAGAGGGGCGCGCAGTGGTTTATAACCCCCACTGCCGCACCCCTCTCGAGCTCCTCTCCACTGCAGGCTTACGGGCCTACTTGAAACTGCTTTGCCTGATGGGCATTCCGGGCCTACTGCGGGCCTGAATCCTGGCCCATGGATGAGTTTCTAGTCGTATTCAGGCCGTGGTGGCCCACTTGGTGACAAATTTTTTATCTTTTCCCAATTTTTTTTGTTTTCTTTTTTGCTTTATTTATTATGTTTCGTTTCTACTTACAACAAAATACTTATTAATTTAATTTTATTTTGTTTATAATTACTTATTAATTTTATTTTATGATAATTCTTTTTGCTATTAAAGTTTCTAACAAAAAAAGTTCTTTTATGAAAATTCTTTTTGCTTTTCATGGTTTTGAACAGAAAATACTTTGATAATTTTAGTTGCATGAATTTTATATAATTTTAGTTTCAATAATACTAGAAGTTGCTTATAATGTTTTGAACAGAAAATACTTTGATAATTTTAGTTTCATAAATTTTATTTATGTTATTAACGTTTTTTTGTTTCAACTTATCTATTTTATTAAAGTTCATATTATTTTGTTTCAAATTACTTATTTATTTTATTTTATTTTGTTTCTGACTTCATTTGTTATATTTCATGCATTTACTGATTATTTTGAGCTATAAGACCATGAAATTGAAAAACATTTGAAATGAACTCTGAAAAGGTTCCAAGTTGACATAGTATCACCATTTCACCCACATAGCATGTGCAAGAACGTATAGAGGCTTACGGCAAAAACTGTATGCACTTCATGTATAAAATAGACAATCTCCTTCGAAGTATTAGAGTTTCATACGGAAACTCGTCAGTTACAAAGGGATTTCATTTTTTTTTGAACTTATTTGAACCGCCTTGTTTTTCTATGTTCAAAATGCACCATTCAAAGCCACATCATCAATTTACAACACTTTCTGACTTCATTTGTTATTTTTCATGCATTTACCGATTATTTTGAGCTATAAGACCATGAAATTGAAAAGCATTTGAAATGAACTCTGAAAAGGTTCCAACTTGGCATGGCATCATCATTTCACCCACATATCATGTGCAAGAAAGTAGAGAGGCTTACGGAAAAAACTGGATGCACTTCGTGTACAAAACATACAATCTCCTTCGAAGTATCAGGGTTTCATATGGAAACTCGTTTGTTACAAAGAGATTTCATTTTTTGAACTTATTTGAACCCCCTTGTTTTTCCATGTTCAAAATGCACCATTCGAAGCCACATCATCAATTTACAACCCTTTCTGACTTCATTT
>NC_057807.1:708304790-708309337 GCF_018294505.1 Triticum aestivum
TAGAGAGGCTTACGGCAGAAACTGGATGCACTTCGTGTACAAAACAGACAATCTCGTTCGAAGTATCACGGTTTCATACAGAAACTCATCTGTTACAAAGGGATTTCATTTTTTTGAATTTATTTGAACCCCCTTGTTTTTCTGTGTTCAAAATGCACCATTCAAAGCCACATCATCAATTTAAACCCTTTCTGACTTCATTTGTTATTTTTAATGCATTTACTAATTATTTTGAGCTATAAGACCATGACATTGAAAAGCATTTGAAATGAACTCTAAAAAGGTTCCAAGTTGGCATGGTATCATCATTTCACTGACATAGCACGTGCAAGAAAGTAGAGAGACTTACCACAACAACTGGATGCACTTCGTGTACAAAACAGACAATCTCCTTCGAAGTATGAGGGTTTCATATGGAAACTTGTCTGTTACAAAGGGATTTCATTTTTTGAACTTATTTGAACCCCCTCATTTTTCTATGTTCAAAATGCACCATTCAAAGCCACATCATCAATTTACAACCCTTTCTGACTTCATTTGTTATTTTTAATACATTTACTGATTATTTTGACCTATAAGACCATGACATTGAAAAGCATTTGAAATTAATTCTGAAAAGGTTCCAAGTTGGCATGGTATCATCATTTCACCCACATAGCATGTGCAAGAAAGTATAGAGGCTTACGGCAGAAACTGGATGCACTTCGTGTACAAAACAGACAATCTCCTTCGAAGTATCAGAGTTTCATACGGAAACTCGTTGTTACAAAGGGATTTCATTTTTTTGAACTTATTTGCATCCCCTTGTTGTTATGTGTTCAAAATGCACCATTCAAAGCCACATCATCAATTTACAACCCTTTCTGACTTCATTTGTTATTTTAATGCATTTACTGATTATTTTGAGCTATAAGACCATGAAATTGAAAAGCATTTGAAATGAACTCTGAAAAGGTTCCAATTTGGCATGGTATCATCTTTTCACCCACATAGCATGTGCAAGAAAGTAGAAATACTTACGACAAAAACTAGATGCACTTCGTGTACAAAACAGACAATCTCCTTCGAAGTATCAGGGTTTCATATGGAAACTCGTCTGTTACAAAGGGATTTCATTTTTGTTGAACTTATTTGAACCCCCTTGTTTTTATGTGTTCAAAATGCACCATTCAAAGCCACATCATCAACTTACAACCCTTTCAGACTTCATTTGTTATTTTTCATGCATTTACTGATTATTTTGAGCTATAAGACCGTGAAATTGAAAAGCATTTGAAATGAACTCTGAAAAGGTTCCAAGTTGGCATGGCATCATCATTTCACCGACATAGCATGTGCAAAAAAGTAGAGAGGCTTACGGCAAAAACTTGATGCACTTCGTGTACAAAACAGACAATCTCCTTCGAACTATCAGGGTTTCATATGGAAACTCGTGTGTCACAAAGGGATTTCAATTTTTTTGAACTTATTTGAACCCCCTCGTTTTTCTATGTTCAAAATGCACTATTCAAAGCCACATCATCAATTTACAACCCTTTCTGACTTCATTTGTTATTTTTAATGCATTTACTGATTATTTTGACCTATAAGACCATGACATTGAAAACCATTTGAAATGAATTCTGAAAAGGTTCCAAGTTGGCATGGTATCATCATTTCACCCACATAGCATGTGCAAGAAAGTAGAGAGGCTTACGGCAGAAACTGGATGCACTTCGTGTACAAAACAGACAATCTCCTTTGAAGTATCAGAGTTTCATACGAAAACTCGTGTGTTACAAAGGGATTTCATTTTTTTGAACTTATTTGAATCCCCTTGTTTTTATGTGTTCAAAATGCACCATTCAAAGCCACATCATCAATTTAGAACCCTTTCTGACTTCATTTGTTATTTTAATGCATTACTGATTATTTTGAGCTATAAGACCATGAAATTGAAAAGCATTTGAAATGAACTCTGAAAAGGTTCCAATTTGGCATGGTATCATCATTTCACCTACATAGCATGTGCAAGAAAGTAGAGAGACTTACGACAAAAACTGGATGCACTTCGTGTACAAAACAGACAATCTCCTTCGAAGTATCAGGGTTTCATATGGAAACTGGTCTGTTAAAGGGATTTCATTTTTGTTGAAATTATTTGAACCCCCTTGTTTTTATGTGTTCAAAATGCACCATTCAAAGCCACATCATCAACTTACAACCCTTTCAGACTTCATTTGTTATTTTTCATGCATTTACTGATTATTTTGAGCTATAAGACCATGAAATTGAAAAGCATTTGAAATGAACTCTGAAAAGGTTCCAAGTTGGCATGGCATCATCATTTCACCGACATAGCATGTGCAAGAAAGTAGAGAGGCTTACGGCAAAAACCTGATGCACTTCGTGTACAAAACAAACAATCTCCTTCGAACTATCAGGGTTTCATACGGAAACTCGTGTGTTACAAAGGGATTTCAATTTTTTTGAACTTATTTGAACCCCCTTGTTTTTCTGTGTTCAAAATGCACCATTCAAAGCCACATCATCAATTTACAACCCTTTCTGACTTCATTTGTTATTTTACATGCATTTACTGATTATTTTGAGCTATAAGATCATGAAATTGAAAAGCATTGGAAATGAACTCTGAAATGGTTCCAAGTTGGCATGGTATCATCATTTCACCCACATAGCATGTGCAAGAAAGTAGAGAGGCTTACGGCAGAAACTGGATGCTCTTCGTGTACAAAACAGACAATCTCCTTCGAAGTATGAGGATTTCATACGGAAACTCGTCTGTTACAAAGGGATTTCAAGTTTTTTGAACTTATTTGAACCCCCTCGTTTTCCTATGTTCAAAATGCACCATTCAAAGCCACATCATTAATTTACAACCCTTTCTGACTTCATTTGTTATTTTTTAATGCATTTACTGATTATTTTGACCTATAAGACCATGACATTGAAAAGCATTTGAAATGAATTCTGAAAAGGTTCCAAGTTGGCATGGTATCATCATTTCACCCACATAGCATGTGCAAGAAAGTAGAGAGGCTTACGGAAGAAACTGGATGCACTTCGTATACAAAACAGACAATCTCCTTCGAAGTATCAGGGTTTCATACGGAAACTCGTCTGTTACAAAGGGATTTCAATTTTTTTGAACTTATTTGAACCCCCTTGTTTTTCTATGTTCAAAATGCACCATTCAAAGCCACATCATCAATTTACAACCCTTTCCGACTTCATTTGTTATTTTTCATGCATTTACTGATTATTTTGAGCTCTAAGACCATGAAATTGAAAAGCATTTGAAATGAACTCTGAAAAGGTTCCAATTTGGCATGGTATCATCATTTCACCCACATAGCATGTGCAATAAAGTAGAGAGGCTTACGGCAAAAACTGGATGCACTTCGTGTACAAAACAGACAATCTCCTTCGAAGTATCAGGGTTTCATATGGAAACTCGTCTGTTACAAAGGGATTTCATTTTTGTTGAACTTATTTGAACCCCCTTGTTTTTATGTGTTCAAAATGCACCATTCAAAGCCACATCATAAATTTACAACCCTTTCTGACTTCATTTGTTATTTTTCATGCATTTATTGATTATTTTGAGCTATAAGACCATGAAATTGAAAAGCATTTGAAATAAACTCTAAAAAGGTTCCAAGTTGCCACGGCATCATCATTTCACCGACATAGCATGTGCAAGAAAGTAGAGAGGCTTACGGCAAAAACTTGATGCACTTCGTGTACAAAACAGACAATCTCCTTCGAAGTATGAGGGTTTCATACGGAAACTCGTGTGTTACAAAGGGATTTCAATTTTTTTGAACTTATTTGAACCCCCTTGTTTTTATGTGTTCAAAATGCACCATTCAAAGCCACAACATAAATTTACAACCCTTTCTGACTTCATTTGTTATTTTTCATGCATTTACTGATTGTTTTGAGCTATAAGACCATGAAATTGAAAGGCATTTGAAATGAACTCTGAAATGGTTCCAAGTCGTCATGGTATCATCATTTCACCCACATAGCATGTGCAAGAAAGTAGAGAGGCTTACGGCAGAAACTGGACGCACTTCTTGTACAAAATAGACAATCTCCTTCGAACTATCAGGCTTTCATACGGAAACTCGTCTGTTACAAAGGGATTTCAAGTTTTTTGAACTTATTTGAAACCCCTAGTTTTTCTATGTTCAAAATGCACCATTCAAAGCCACATCATCAATTTACAACCCTTTCTGACTTCATTTGTTATTTTAAATGCATTTACTGATTATTTTGACCTATAAGACCATGACATTGAAAAGCATTTGAAATGAATTCTGAAAAGGTTCCAAGTTGGCATGGTATCATCATTTCACCCACATAGCATGTGCAAGAAAGTAGAGAGGCTTACGGCAGAAACTGGATGCACGTCGTGTACAAAACAGACAATCTCCTTTAAAGTATCAGGGTTTCATATGGAAACTCGTCTGTTACAAAGGGATTTCATTTTTTTGAACTTATTTGAATCCCCTTGTTTTTATGTGTTCAAAATGCACCATTCA
>NC_057807.1:708311301-708312728 GCF_018294505.1 Triticum aestivum
TGTACAAAACAGACAATCTCCTTCGAACTATCAGGGTTTCATACGGAAACTCGTCTGTTACAAAGGGATTTCATTTTTTTGAACTTATTTGAATCCCCTTGTTTTTATGTGTTCAAAATGCACCATTCAAAGCCACATCATCAATTTACAACCCTTTCTGACTTCATTTTTTATTTTTAATGCATTTACTAATTATTTTGAGCTATAAGACAATGAAGTTGAAAAGAATTTGAAATGAATTCTGAAAAGGTTCCAAGTTGGCATGGCATCATCATTTCACCGACATAGCATGTGCAAGAAAGTAGAGAGGCTTACGGCAAAAACTGGATGCTCGTCGTGTACAAAACAGACAATCTCCTTCGAAGTATCAGTGTTTCATATGGAAACTCGTCTGTTACAAAGGGATTTCATTTTTGTTGAACTTATTTGAACCCCCCCTTGTTTTTATGTGTTCAAAATGCACCATTCAAAGCCACATCATCAACTTACAACCCTTTCTGACTTCATTTGTTATTTTTCATGCATTTACTGATTATTTTGAGCTATAAGACCATGAAATTGAAAAGCATTTGAAATGAACTCTAAAAAGGTTCCAAGTTGCCACGGCATCATCATTTCACCGAGATAGCATGTGCAAGAAAGTAGAGAGGCTTACGACAAAAACTTGATGCACTTCGTGTACAAAACAGACAATCTCCTTCGAAGTATCAGGGTTTCATACGGAAACTCGTGTGTTACAAAGGGATTTCAATTTTTTTGAACTTATTTGAACCCCCTTGTTTTTATGTGTTCAAAATGCACCATTCAAAGCCACATCACAAATTTACAACCCTTTCTGACTTCATTTGTTATTTTTCATGCATTTACTGATTGTTTTGAGCTATAAGACCATGAAATTGAAAGGCATTGGAAATGAACTCTGAAATGGTTCCAAGTCGGCATGGTATCATCATTTCACCCACATAGCATGTGCAAGAAAGTAGAGAGGCTTCGGCAGAAACTGGACGCACTTCGCGTACAAAATAGATAATCTCCTTCGAACTATCAGGCTTTCATACGGAAACTCGTCTGTTACAAAGGGATTTCAAGTTTTTTGAACTTATTTGAACCCCCTAGTTTTTCTATGTTCAAAATGCACCAGTCAAAGCCATATCATCAATTTACAACCCTTTCTGACTTCATTTGTTATTTTTAATGCATTTACTGATTATTTTGACCTATAAGACCATGACATTGAAAAGCATTTGAAATGAATTCTGAAAAGGTTCCAAGTTGGCATGATATCATCATTTCACCCACATAGCATGTGCAAGAAAGTAGAGAGGCTTACGGCAGAAACTGGATGCACTTCGTGTACAAAACAGACAATCTCCTTCGAACTATCAGGGTTTCATACGGAAACTCGTCTGTTACAAAGGGATTTCATT
>NC_057807.1:708313950-708317688 GCF_018294505.1 Triticum aestivum
TCATGCATTTACTGATTATTTTGAGCTATAAGACCATGAAATTGAAAAGCATTTGAAATGAACTCTAAAAAGGTTCCAAGTTGCCACGGCATCATCATTTCACCGAGATAGCATGTGCAAGAAAGTAGAGAGGCTTACGACAAAAACTTGATGCACTTCGTGTACAAAACAGACAATCTCCTTCGAAGTATGAGGGTTTCATACGGAAACTCGTGTGTTACAAAGGGATTTCAATTTTTTTGAACTTATTTGAACCCCCTTGTTTTTATGTGTTCAAAATGCACCATTCAAAGCCACATCACAAATTTACAACCCTTTCTGACTTCATTTGTTATTTTTCATGCATTTACTGATTGTTTTGAGCTATAAGACCATGAAATTGAAAGGCATTGGAAATGAAATCTGAAATGGTTCCAAGTCGGCATCGTATCATCATTTCACCCACATAGCATGTGTAAGAAAGTAGAGAGGCTTCGGCAGAAACTGGACGCACTTCGCGTACAAAATAGATAATCTCCTTCGAACTATCAGGCTTTCATACGGAAACTCGTCTGTTACAAAGGGATTTCAAGTTTTTTGAACTTATTTGAACCCCCTAGTTTTTCTATGTTCAAAATGCACCAGTCAAAGCCATATCATCAATTTACAACCCTTTCTGACTTCATTTGTTATTTTTAATGCATTTACTGATTATTTTGACCTATAAGACCATGACATTGAAAAGCATTTGAAATGAATTCTGAAAAGGTTCCAAGTTGGCATGATATCATCATTTCACCCACATAGCATGTGCAAGAAAGTAGAGAGGCTTACGGCAGAAACTGGATGCACTTCGTGTACAAAACAGACAATCTCCTTCGAACTATCAGGGTTTCATACGGAAACTCGTCTGTTACAAAGGGATTTCATTGTTTTGAACTTATTTGAATCCCCTTGTTTTATGTGTTCAAAATGCACCATTAGAAGCCACATCATAAATTTACAACCCTTTCTGACTTCATTTGTTATTTTTAATGCATTTACTAATTATTTTGAGCTATAAGACAATGAAGTTGAAAAGAATTTGAAATGAATTCTGAAAAGGTTCCAAGTTGGCATGGCATCATCATTTCACCAACATAGCATGTGCAAGAAAGTAGAGAGGCTTACGGCAAAAACTGGATGCACGTCGTGTACAAAACAGACAATCTCTTTCAAAGTATCAGGGTTTCATACGGAAACTCGTGTGTTACAAAGGGATTTCAATTTTTTTGAACTTATTTGAACCCCCTTGTTTTTATGTGTTCAAAATGCACCATTCAAAGCCACATCATCAATTTACAACCCTTTCTGACTTCATTTGTTATTTTTCATGCATTTACTGATTGTTTTGAGCTATAAGACCATGAAATTGAAAAGCATTTAAAATGAAATCTGAAATGATTCCAAGTCGGCATGGTATCATCATTTCACCCACATAGCATGTGCAAGAAAGTAGAGAAGCTTATGGCAGAAACTGGATGCACTTCGTGTACAAAACAGACAATCTCCTTCGAAGTATCAGGATTTCATACGGAAACTCGTCTGTTACAAAGGGATTTCATGTTTTTTGAACTTATTTGAAACCCCTTGTTTTTCTATGTTCAAAATGCACCATTCAAAGCCACATCATCAATTTACAACCCTTTCTGACTTCATTTGTTATTTTTAATGCATTTACTGATTATTTTGACCTATAAGACCATGACATTGAAAAGCATTTGAAATGAATTCTGAAAAGGTTCCAAGTTGGCATGGCATCATCATTTCACCCACATAGCATGTGCAAGAAAGTAGAGAGGCTTACGGCAGAAACTGGATGCACTTTGTGTACAAAACAGACATTCTCCTTCGAAGTATCAGGGTTTCATATGGAAACTCGTATGTTACAAAGGGATTTCATTTTTGTTGAACTTATTTGAACCCCCCCTTGTTTTTATGTGTTGAAAATGCACCATTCAAAGCCACATCATCAACTTACAACCCTTTCTGACTTCATTTGTTATTTTTCATGCATTTACTGATTATTTTGAGCTATAAGACCATGAAATTGAAAACATTTGAAATGAACTCTGAAAAGGTTCCAAGTTGGCATGGTATCATCATTTCACCGACATAGCATGTGCAAGAAAGTAGAGAGGCTTAAGGCAAAAACTTGATGCACTTCGTGTACAAAACAGACAATCTCCTTCGAAGTATCAGGGTTTCATACGGAAACTCGTGTGTTACAAAGGGATTTCAATTTTTTTGAACTTATTTGAACCCCCTTGTTTTTATGTGTTCAAAATGCACCATTCAAAGCCACATCATCAATTTACAACCCTTTCTGACTTCATTTGTTATTTTTCATTCATTTAGTGATTGTTTTGAGCTATAAGACCATGAAATGAACTCTGAAATGGTTCCAAGTTGGCATGGTATAATCATTTCACCCACATAGCATGTGCAAGAAAGTAGAGAGGCTTACGGCAGAAACTGGATGCACTTCGCGTACAAAACAGATAATCTCCTTCGAAGTATCAGGATTTGATACGGAAACTCGTCTCTTACAAAGGGATTTCAAGTTTTTTGAACTTATTTGAACCCCCTCATTTTTCTATGTTCAAAATGCACCATTCAAAGCCACATCATAAATTTAGAACCCTTTCTGACTTCATTTGTTATTTTTCATGCATTTACTGATTATTTTGACCTATAAGACCATGACATTGAAAAGCATTTGAAATGAATTCTGAAAAGGTTCCAAGTTGGCATGGTATCATCATTTCACCCACATAGCATGTGCAAGAAAGTAGAGAGGCTTACGGCAGAAACTGGATGCACTTCGTGTACAAAACAGACATTCTCCTTCGAAGTATCAGGGTTTCATATAGAAACTCGTCTGTTACAAAGGGATTTCATTTTTGTTGAGCTTATTTGAACCCCCCCCCCTTGTTTTTATGTGTTCAAAATGCACCATTCAAAGCCACATCATCAACTTACAACCCTTTCTGACTTCATTTGTTATTTTTCATGCATTTACTGATTATTTTGAGCTATAAGACCATGAAATTGAAAACATTTGAAATGAACTCTGAAAAGGTTCCAAGTTTGCATGGTATCATCATTTCACCGACATAGCATGTGCAAGAAAGTAGAGAGGCTTAAGGCAAAAACTTGATGCACTTCGTGTACAAAACAGATAATCTCCTTCGAAGTATCAGGGTTTCATACGGAAACTCGTGTGTTACAAAGGGATTTCAATTTTTTTGAACTTATTTTAACCCCCTTGTTTTTATGTGTTCAAAATGCACCATTCAAAGCCACATCATCAATTTACAACCCTTTCTGACTTCATTTGTTATTTTTCATGCATTTACTGATTGTTTTGAGCTATAAGACCATGAAATGAACTCTGAAATGGTTCCAAGTCGGCATGGTATCATCATTTCACCCACATAGCATGTGCAAGAAAGGAGAGAGGCTTACGGCAGAAACTGGATGCACTTCGCGTACAAAACAGATAATCTCCTTCGAAGTATCAGGATTTCATACGGAAACTCGTCTCTTACAAAGGGATTTCAAGTTTTTTGAACTTATTTGAACCCCCTCATTTTTCTATGTTCAAAATGCACCATTCAAAGCCACATCATAAATTTAGAACCCTTTCTGACTTCATTTGTTATTTTTCATGCATTTACTGATTATTTTGACCTATAAGACCATGACATTGAAAAGCAT
>NC_057807.1:708317698-708322906 GCF_018294505.1 Triticum aestivum
AAAACAGACAATCTCCTTCGAAGTATCAGGGTTTCATACGGAAACTCGTGTGTTACAAAGGGATTTCAATTTTTTTGAACTTATTTTAACCCCCTTGTTTTTATGTGTTCAAAATGCACCATTCAAAGCCACATCATCAATTTACAACCCTTTCTGACTTCATTTGTTATTTTTCATGCATTTACTGATTGTTTTGAGCTATAAGACCATGAAATGAACTCTGAAATGGTTCCAAGTCGGCATGGTATCATCATTTCACCCACATAGCATGTGCAAGAAAGTAGAGAGGCTTACGGCAGAAACTGGATGCACTTCGCGTACAAAACAGATAATCTCCTTCGAAGTATCAGGATTTCATAGGGAAACTCGTCTCTTACAAAGGGATTTCAAGTTTTTTGAACTTATTTGAACCCCCTCATTTTTCTATGTTCAAAATGCACCATTCAAAGCCACATCATAAATTTAGAACCCTTTCTGACTTCATTTGTTATTTTTCATGCATTTACTGATTATTTTGACCTATAAGACCATGACATTGAAAAGCATTTGAAATGAATTCTGAAAAGGTTCCAAGTCGGCATGGTATCATCATTTCACCCACATAGCATGTGCAAGAAAGTAGAGAGGCTTACGGCAGAAACTGGATGCACTTCGTGTACAAAACAGACAATCTCCTTCGAACTATCAGGGTTTCATACGGAAACTCGTCTGTTACAAAGGGATTTCATTTTTGTTGAACTTATTTGAACCCCCCTTGTTTTTATGTGTTCAAAATGCACCATTCAAAGCCACATCATCAATTTACAACCCTTTCTGACTTCATTTGTTATTTTTCATGCATTTACTGATTATTTTGAGCTATAAGACCATGAAATTGAAAAGCATTTGAAATAAACTCTAAAAAGGTTCCAAGTTGCCACAGCATCATCATTTCACCGACATAGCATGTGCAAGAAAGTAGAGAGGCTTACGGCAAAAACTTGATGCACTTCGTGTACAAAACAGACAATCTCCTTCGAAGTATCAGGGTTTCATACGGAAAGTCGTGTGTTACAAAGGGATTTAAATTTTTTTGAACTTATTTGAACCCCCTTGTTTTTATGTGTTCAAAATGCACCATTCAAAGCCACATCATAAATTTACAACCCTTTCTGACTTCATTTGTTATGTTTCATGCATTTCCTGATTGTTTTGAGCTATAAGACCATGAAATTGGGCATTTGAAATGAACGCTGAAATGGTTCCACGTCGGCATGGTATCATCATTTCACCCACATAGCATGTGCAAGAAAGTATAGAGGCTTACGGCAGAAACTGGATGCACTTCGTGTACAAAACAGACAATCTCCTTCGAACTATCAGGCTTTCATACGGAAACTCGCCTGTTACAAAGGGATTTCATGTTTTTTGAACTTATTTGAAACCCCTAGATTTTCTATGTTCAAAATGCACCATTCAAAGCCACATCATCAATTTACAACCCTTTCTGACTTCATTTGTTATTTTTCATGCATTTACTGATTATTTTGAGCTATAAGACAATGAAATTGAAAAGAATTTGAAATGAATTCTGAAAAGGTTCCAAGTTGGCATGGCATCATCATTTCACCGACATAGCATGTGCGAGAAAGTAGAGAGGCTTACGGCAAAAACAGGATGCATGTCGTGTACAAAACAGACAATCTCCTTCAAAGTATCAGGGTTTCATACGGAAACTCGTGTGTTACAAAGGGATTTCAATTATTTTGTACTTATTTGAACCCCCTTGTTTTTATGTGTTCAAAATGCACCATTCAAAGCCACATCATCAATTTACAACCCTTTCTGACTTCATTTGTTATTTTTCATGCATTTACTGATTGTTTTGAGCTATAAGAACATGAAATTGAAAAGCATTTGAAATGAACTCTGAAATGGTTCCAAGTCGGCATGGTATCATCATTTCACCCACATAGCATGTGCAAGAAAGTAGAGAAGCTTATGGCAGAAACTGGATGCACTTCGTGTACAAAACAGACAATCTCCTTCGAAGTATCAGGATTTCATACGGAAACTCGTCTGTTACAAAGGGATTTCAAGTTTTTTGAACTTATTTGAAACCCGTTGTTTTTATATGCTCAAAATGCACCATTCAAAGCCACATCATCAATTTACAACCCTTTCTGACTTCTTTTGTTATTTTTAATGCATTTACTGATTATTTTGACCTATAAGACCATGACATTGAAAAGCATTTGAAATGAATTCTGAAAAGGTTAAAAGTTGGCATGGTATCATCATTTCACCCACATAGCATGTGCAAGAAAGTAGAGAGGCTTACGGCAGAAACTGGATGCACTTCGTGTACAAAATAGATATTCTCCTTCGAAGTATCAGTGTTTCATATGGAAACTCGTCTGTTACAAAGGGATTTCATTTTTGTTGAACTTATTTGAACCCCCCCTTGTTTTTATGTGTTCAAAATGCACCATTCAAAGCCACATCATCAACTTACAACCCTTTCTGACTTCATTTGTTATTTTTCATGCATTTACTGATTATTTTGAGCTATAAGACCATGAAATTGAAAAGCATTTGAAATGAACTCTAAAAAGGTTCCAAGTTGCCACGGCATCATCATTTCACCGAGATAGCATGTGCAAGAAAGTAGAGAGGCTTACGGCAAAAACTTGATGCACTTCGTGTACAAAACAGACAATCTCCTTCGAAGTATCAGGGTTTCATACGGAAACTCGTGTGTTACAAAGGGATTTCAATTTTTTTGAACTTATTTGAACCCCCTTGTTTTTATGTGTTCAAAATGCACCATTCAAAGCCACATCACAAATTTACAACCCTTTCTGACTTCATTTGTTATTTTTCATGCATTTACTGATTGTTTTGAGCTATAAGACCATGAAATTGAAAGGCATTGGAAATGAACTCTGAAATGGTTCCAAGTCGGCATGGTATCATCATTTCACCCACATAGCATGTGCAAGAAAGTAGAGAGGCTTCGGCAGAAACTGGACGCACTTCGCGTACAAAATAGATAATCTCCTTCGAACTATCAGGCTTTCATACGGAAACTCGTCTGTTACAAAGGGATTTCAAGTTTTTTGAACTTATTTGAACCCCCTAGTTTTTCTATGTTCAAAATGCACCAGTCAAAGCCATATCATCAATTTACAACCCTTTCTGACTTCATTTGTTATTTTTAATGCATTTACTGATTATTTTGACCTATAAGACCATGACATTGAAAAGCATTTGAAATGAATTCTGAAAAGGTTCCAAGTTGGCATGATATCATCATTTCACCCACATAGCATGTGCAAGAAAGTAGAGAGGCTTACGGCAGAAACTGGATGCACTTCGTGTACAAAACAGACAATCTCCTTCGAACTATCAGGGTTTCATACGGAAACTCGTCTGTTACAAAGGGATTTCATTTTTTTGAACTTATTTGAATCCCCTTGTTTTTATGTGTTCAAAATGCACCATTCAAAGCCACATCATCAATTTACAACCCTTTCTGACTTCATTTTTTATTTTTAATGCATTTACTAATTATTTTGAGCTATAAGACAATGAAGTTGAAAAGAATTTGAAATGAATTCTGAAAAGGTTCCAAGTTGGCATGGCATCATCATTTCACCGACATAGCATGTGCAAGAAAGTAGAGAGGCTTACGGCAAAAACTGGATGCTCGTCGTGTACAAAACAGACAATCTCCTTCGAAGTATCAGGGTTTCATACGGAAAGTCGTGTGTTACAAAGGGATTTAAATTTTTTTGAACTTATTTGAACCCCCTTGTTTTTATGTGTTCAAAATGCACCATTCAAAGCCACATCATAAATTTACAACCCTTTCTGACTTCATTTGTTATGTTTCATGCATTTACTGATTGTTTTGAGCTATAAGACCATGAAATTGGGCATTTGAAATGAACGCTGAAATGGTTCCACGTCGGCATGGTATCATCATTTCACCCACATAGCATGTGCAAGAAAGTATAGAGGCTTACGGCAGAAACTGGATGCACTTCGTGTACAAAACAGACAATCTCCTTCGAACTATCAGGCTTTCATACGGAAACTCGCCTGTTACAAAGGGATTTCATGTTTTTTGAACTTATTTGAAACCCCTAGTTTTTCTATGTTCAAAATGCACCATTCAAAGCCACATCATCAATTTACAACCCTTTCTGACTTCATTTGTTATTTTAAATGCATTTACTGATTATTTTGACCTATAAGACCATGACATTGAAAAGCATTTGAAATGAATTCTGAAAAGGTTCCAAGTTGGCATGGTATCATCATTTCACCCACATAGCATGTGCAAGAAAGTAGAGAGGCTTACGGCAGAAACTGGATGCACTTCGTGTACAAAACAGACAATCTCCTTCGAAGTATCAGGTTTTCATACGGAAACTCGTCTGTTACAAAGGGATTTCATTTTTTTAGACTTATTTGAATCCCCTTGTTTTTATGTGTTCAAAATGCACCATTCAAAGCCACATCATCAATTTACAACCCTTTCTGACTTCATTTGTTATTTTTAATGCATTTACTGATTATTTTGAGCTATAAGACAATGAAATTGAAAAGAATTTGAAATGAATTCTGAAAAGGTTCCAAGTTGGCATGGCATCATCATTTCACCGACATAGCATGTGCGAGAAAGTAGAGAGGCTTACGGCAAAAACAGGATGCATGTCGTGTACAAAACAGACAATCTCCTTCAAAGTATCAGGGTTTCATACGGAAACTCGTGTGTTACAAAGGGATTTCAATTTTTTTGTACTTATTTGAACCCCCTTGTTTTTATGTGTTCAAAATGCACCATTCAAAGCCACATCATCAATTTACAACCCTTTCTGACTTCATTTGTTATTTTTCATGCATTTACTGATTGTTTTGAGCTATAAGAACATGAAATTGAAAAGCATTTGAAATGAACTCTGAAATGGTTCCAAGTCGGCATGGTATCATCATTTCACCCACATAGCATGTGCAAGAAAGTAGAGAAGCTTATGGCAGAAACTGGATGCACTTCGTGTACAAAACAGACAATCTCCTTCGAAGTATCAGGATTTCATACGGAAACTCGTCTGTTACAAAGGGATTTCAAGTTTTTTGAACTTATTTGAAACCCCTTGTTTTTATATGCTCAAAATGCACCATTCAAAGCCACATCATCAATTTACAACCCTTTCTGACTTC
>NC_057807.1:708323271-708323845 GCF_018294505.1 Triticum aestivum
TTCACCCACATAGCATGTGCAAGAAAGTAGAGAGGCTTACGGCAGAAACTGGATGCACTTCGTGTACAAAATAGATATTCTCCTTCGAAGTATCAGTGTTTCATATGGAAACTCGTCTGTTACAAAGGGATTTCATTTTTGTTGAACTTATTTGAACCCCCCCTTGTTTTTATGTGTTCAAAATGCACCATCCAAAGCCACATCATCAACTTACAACCCTTTCTGACTTCATTTGTTATTTTTCATGCATTTACTGATTATTTTGAGCTATAAGACCATGAAATTGAAAACATTTGAAATGAACTCTGAAAAGGTTCCAAGTTTGCATGGTATCATCATTTCACCGACATAGCATGTGCAAGAAAGTAGAGAGGCTTAAGGAAAAAACTTGATGCACTTCGTGTACAAAACAGACAATCTCCTTCGAAGTATCAGGGTTTCATACGGAAACTCGTGTGTTACAAAGGGATTTCAATTTTTTGAACTTATTTGAAGCCCCTTGTTTTTATGTGTTCAAAATGCACCATTCAAAGCCACATCATCAATTTACAACCCTTTCTGACTTCATTTGTTA
>NC_057807.1:708324027-708324609 GCF_018294505.1 Triticum aestivum
ATGCACTTCGTGTACAAAACAGACAATCTCCTTCGAACTATCAGTGTTTCATACGGAAACTCGTGTGTCACAAAGGGATTTCAATTTTTTTTGAACTTATTTGAACCCCCTAGTATTTCTATGTTCAAAATGCACCATTCAAAGCCACATCATCAATTTACAACCCTTTCTGACTTCATTTGTTATTTTTCATGCATTTACTGATTATTTTGAGCTCTAAGACCATGAAATTGAAAAGCATTTGAAATGAACTCTGAAATGGTTCCAAGTTGGTATGGTATCATCATTTCACCCACATAGCATGTGCAAGAAAGTAGAGAGGCTTACGGCAAAAACTGGATGCACTTTGTGTACAAAACAGACAATCTCCTTCGAAGTATCAAGGTTTCATATGGAAACTCGTCTGTTACAAAGGGATTTCATTTTTGTTGAACTTATTTGAACCCCCTTGTTTTTATGCGTCCAAAATGCACCATTCAAAGCCACATCATCAACTTACAACCCTTCCGACTTCATTTGTTGTTTTTCATGCATTTACTGATTATTTTGAACTATAAGACCATGAAATTGAAAAGCATTTGA
>NC_057807.1:708324619-708325609 GCF_018294505.1 Triticum aestivum
AAGAAAGTAGAGAGGCTTACGGCAAAAACTGGATGCACTTCGTGTACAAAACAGACAATCTCCTTCGAAGTATCAGGGTTTCATACGGAAACTCGTCTGTTACAAAGGGATTTCATTTTTTTGAACTTATTTGAACCCTCTTGTTTTTCTGTGTTCAAAATGCAACATTCAAAGCCACATCATCAATTTACAACCCTTCCTGACTTCATTTGTTATTTTTCATGCATTTACTGATTATTTTGAGCTATAAGACCATGAAATTGAAAAGCATTTGAAATGAACTCTGATAAGGTTCCAAGTTGGCATGGTATCATCATTTCACCCACATAGCATGTGCAAGAAAGTAGAGAGACTTACGGCAAAAACTGGATGCACTTCGTGTACAAAACAAACAATCTCCTTCGAAGTATCAGGGTTTCATACGGAAACTCGTCTGTTACAAAGGGATTTCATTTCTTTTGAACTTATTTGAACCTCATTGTTTTTCTGTGTTCAAAATGCACCATTCAAAGCAACATCATCAATTTACAACCCTTTCTTACTTCATCTGTTATTTTTCACGCATTTAATGATTATTTTGAGCTATAAGACCATGAAATTGAAAAGCACTTGAAATGAACTCTGATAAGGTTCCAAGTTGGCATGGTATCATCATTTCACCCACATAGCATGTGCAAGAAAGTAGAGAGGCTTATGGCAAAAACTGGATGCACTTCGTGTACAAAACAGACAATCTCCTTCGAAGTATCAGGGTTTCATACGGAAACTCGTCTGTTAGAAAGGGATTTCATTTTTTTGAACTTATTTGAACCCCCTTGTTTTTCTGTGTTCAAAATGCAACATTCAAAGCCACATCATCAATTTACAACCCTTCCTGACTTCATTTGTTATTTTTCATGCATTTACTGATTATTTTGATCTATAAGACCATGAAATTGAAAAGCATTTGAAATGAACTCTGATAAGGTTCCAAGTTGGCATGGTATCATC
>NC_057807.1:708325619-708326245 GCF_018294505.1 Triticum aestivum
CACATCATCAATTTAGAACCCTTTCTGACTTCATTTGTTATTTTTCATGCATTTACTGATTATTATGAGCTATAAGACCATGAAATTGAAAGGCATTTGAAATGAACTCTCAAATGGTTCCAAGTCGGCATGGTATCATCATTTCACCCACATAGCATGTGCAAGAAAGTAGAGAGGCTTACGGTAGAAACTGGATGCACTTCGTGTACAAAACAGACATTCTCCTTCGAAGTATCAGTGTTTCATATGGAAACTCGTCTGTTACAAAGGGATTTCATTTTTGTTGAACTTATTTGAACCCCCCTTGTTTTTATGTGTTCAAAATGCACCATTCAAAGCCACATCATCAACTTACAATCCTTTCTGACTTCATTTGTTATTTTTCATGCATTTACTGATTATTTTGAGCTATAAGACCATGAAATTGAAAACATTTGAAATGAACTCTGAAAAGGTTCCAAGTTTGCATGGTATCATCATTTCACCGACATAGCATGTGCAAGAAAGTAGAGAGGCTTAAGGAAAAAACTTGATGCACTTCGTGTACAAAACAGACAATCTCCTTCGAAGTATCAGGGTTTCATACGGAAACTCGTGTGTTACAAAGGGATTTCAATTTTTTTGAA
>NC_057807.1:708326491-708328556 GCF_018294505.1 Triticum aestivum
GAACTATCAGGCTCTCATACGGAAACTCGTCTGTTACAAAGGGATTCCAAGTTTTTTGAACTTATTTGAAACCCCTAGTTTTTCTATGTTCAAAATGCACCATTGAAAGCCACATCATCAATTTACAACCCTTTCTGACTTCATTTGTTATTTTTCATGCATTTACTGATTATTTTGAGCTCTAAGACCATGAAATTGAAAAGCATTTGAAATGAACTCTGAAATGGTTCAAAGTTGGCATGGTATCATCATTTCACCCACATAGCATGTGCAAGAAAGTAGAGAGGCTTACGGCAAAAACTGGATGCACTTCGTGTACAAAACAGACAATCTCCTTGAAGTATCAAGGTTTCATATGGAAACTCGTCTGTTACAAAGGGATTTCATTTTTGTTGAACTTATTTGAACCCCCTTGTTTTTATGTGTTCAAAATGCACCATTCAAAGCCACATCATAAACTTACAACCCTTCCAACTTCATTTGTTATTTTTCATGCATTTACTGATTATTTTGAACTATAAGACCATGAAATTGAAAAGCATTTGAAATGAACTCTGAAAAGGTTCCAATTTGGCATGGCATCATCATTTCACCCACATAGCATGTGCAAGAAAGTAGAGAGGCTTACGGCAAAAACTTGATGCACTTCGTGTACAAAACAGACAATCTCCTTCGAAGTATCAGGGTTTCATATGGAAACTCGTCTGTTACAAATGGATTTCTTTTTTGTTGAACTTATTTGAACTCCCTTGTTTTTCTGTGTTCAAAATGCACCATTCAAAGCCACATGATTAATTTAGAACCCTTTCTGACTTCATTTGTTATTTTTCATGCATTTACTGATTATTATGAGCTATAAGACCATGAAATTGAAAAGCATTTGAAATGAACTCTGAAAAGGTTCCAAGTTGGCATGGTATCATCATTTCAACCACATAGCATGTGAAAGAAAGTAGAGAGGCTTACGGCAAAACCTTGATGCACTTCATGTACAAAACAGACAATCTCCTTCGAAGTATCACGGTTTCGTACGGAAACTCGTCTGTTACAACAGGATTTCTATTTTTTTGAATTTATTTGAACCCCCTTGTTTTTCTGTGTTCAAAATGCACCATTCCAAGCCACATCATCAATTTACAACCCTTTCTGACTTCATTTGTTATTTTTCATGCATTTACTGATTATTTTCATGCATTTACTGATTATTTTGAGCTATAACACCATGAAATTGAAAAGCATTTGAAATGAACCCTGAAAAGGTTCCAAGTTGGCATGGTATCATCATTTCACCCACATAGCATGTGCAATAAAGTAGAGAGCCTATAGCAAAAACTGGATGCACTTCATGTACAAAACAGACAATCTCCTTCGATGTATCAGGGTTTCATACGGAAACTCGTCTGTTACAAAGGGATTTCATTTTTTTGAACTTATTTGAACCCCCTTGTTTTTATGTGTTCAAAATGCACCATTCAAAGCCACATCATCAATTTACAACCCTTTCTGACTTCATTTGTTATTTTTCATGCATTTACTGATTACTTTGAGCTATAAGACCATGAAATTGAAAATCATTTGAAATGAACTTTGAAAAGGTTCCCAGTTGGCATGGTATCATCATTTCACCCACATAGTATGTGCTAGAAAGTATAGAGGCTTACGGCAGAAACTGGATGCACTTCGTGTACAAAACAGACAATCTCCTTCGAAGTATCAGGGTTTCATACGGAAACTCGTCTGTTACAAAGGGATTTCAATATTTTTGAACATATATGAACCCCCTTGTTTTTCTATGTTCAAAATGCACCATTCAAAGCCACATCATCAATTTACAACCCTTCCTGATGTCATTTATTATTTTTAATGCATTTACTTATTATTTTGACCTATAAGACCATGACATTGAAAAGCATTTGAAGTGAACTCTGAAAAGGTTCCAAGTTGGCATGGTATCATCATTTCACCCACATAGCATGTGCAAGAAAGTAGAGAGGCTTACGGCAAAAATTGAATGCACTTCATGTACAAAACAGACAATCTCCTTCGAAGTATCAGGGTTTCATAC
>NC_057807.1:708328770-708331298 GCF_018294505.1 Triticum aestivum
CATCAATTTACAACCCTTTCTGACTTCATTTGTTATTTTTCATGCATTTACTGATTATTTTGAGCTCTAAGACCATGAAGTTGAAAAGCATTTGAAATGAACTCTGAAATGGTTCCAAGTTGGCATGGTATCATCATTTCACCCACATAGCATGTGCAAGAAAGTAGAGAGGCTTACGGCCAAAACTGGATGCACTTCGTGTACAAAACAGACAATCTCCTTTGAAGTATCAGGGTTTCATATGGAAACTCGTCTGTTACAAAGGGATTTCATTTTTGTTGAACTTATTTGAACCCCCTTGTTTCTCTGTGTTAAAAATGCACCATTCAAAGCCACATCATAAATTTAGAACCCTTTCTGACTTCATTTGTTATTTTTCATGCATTTACTGATTATTTTGAGCTATAAGACCACGAAATTGAAAAGCATTTGAAATGAACTCTGAAAAGGTTCCCAATTGGCATGGTATCATCATTTCACCCACATAGCATGTGCAAGAAAGTAGAGCGGCTTACGGCAGAAACCGGATGCACTTCGTGTACAAAACAGACAATCTCCTTCGAAGTATCAGGGTTTCATACGGAAACTCGTCTGTTACAAAAGGATTTCAATGTTTTTGAACTTATTTGAACCCCCTTGTTTTTCTATGTTCAAAATACACCATTCAAAACCACATCATCAATTTACAACCCTTTCTGACTTCATTTGTTATTTTTAATGCATTTGCTGATTATTTTGACCTATAAGACCATGACATTGAAAAGCATTTGAAGTGAACTCTGAAAAGGTTCCAAGTTGGCATGGTATCACCATTTCACCCACATAGCATGTGCAAGAAAGTAGAGAGGTTTACCGTCAAAACTGGATGCACTTCATGTACAAAACAGACAATCTCCTTCGAAGTATCAGGGTTTCATATGGAAACTCGTCTGTTACAAAGGGATTTCAATTTTTTTGAACTTATTTGAACCCCTTGTTTTTCTATGTTCAAAATTCACCATTCAAAGCCACATCATCAATTTACAACCCTTTCTGACTTCATTTGTTATTTTTCATGCATTTACTGATTATTTTGAGCTCTAAGACCATGAAATTGAAAAGCATTTGAAATGAACTCTGAAAAGGTTCCAACTGGGCATGGTATCATCATTTCACCCACATAGCATGTGCAAGAAAGTAGAGAGGCTTACGGCAAAAACTGGATGCACTTCGTGTACAAAACAGACAATCTCCTTCGAAGTATGAGGGTTTCATATGGAAACTCGTCTGTTACAAAGGGATTTCATTTTTGTTGAACTTATTTGAACCGTCTTGTTTTTCTGTGTTCAAAATGCACCATTCAAAGCCAAATCATAAATTTACAACTCTTTCTGACTTCATTTGTTATTTTTCATGCATTTACTGATTATTTTGAGCTATAAGACCAAGAAATTGAAAGGCATTTGAAATGAACTCTGAAAAGGTTCCAAGTTGGCATGGTATCATTATTTCACCGGCATAGCATGTGCAAGAATGTATAGAGTCTTACGGCAAAAACTTGATGCACTTCGTGTACAAAACAGACAATCTCCTTCGAAGTATCAGGGTTTCATACGGAAACTCGTATGTTACAAAGGGATTTCAATATTTTTGAACTTATTTCAACCCCCTTGTTTTTCTATGTTCAAATTGCACCATTCAAAGCCACATCATCAATTCACAACCCTTTCCGACTTCATTTGTTATTTTTCATGCATTTACTGATTATTTTGAGCTATAAGACCATGAAATTGAAAAGCATTTCAAATGAACTCTGAAAAGGTTCCCAGTTGGCATGGTATCATCATTTCACCCACATAGCATGTGCAAGAAAGTAGAGAGTCTTACGGCAGAAACTGGATGCACTTCGTGTACAAAACAGACAATCTCCTTCGAAGTATCAGGGTTTCATACGGAAACTCGTCTGTTACAAAGGGATTTCAATATTTTTGAACATATATGAACCCCCTTGTTTTTCTATGTTCAAAATGCTCCATTGAAAGCCACATCATCAATTTACAACCCTTTCTGAGGTCATTTGTTATTTTTAATGCATTTACTTATTATTTTGACCTATAAGACCATGACATTGAAAAGCATTTGAAGTGAATTCTGAAAAGGTTCCAAGTTGGCATGGTATCATCATTTCACCCACATAGCATGTGCAAGAAAGTAGATAGGCTTACCGCAAAAACTGAATGCACTTCATGTACAAAACAGACAATCTCCTTCGAAGTATCAGGGTTTCATACGGAAACTCGTCTGTTACAAAGGGATTTCAAATTTTTTTTGAACTTATTTGAACCCCCTTGTTTTTCTATGTTCAAAATGCACCATTCAAAGCCACATCATCAATTTAAAACCCTTTCTGACTTCATTTGTTATTTTTCATGCATTTACTGATTATTTTGAGCTCTAAGACCATGAAATTGAAAAGCATTTGAAATGAACTCTGAAATGGTTCCAAGTTGGCATGGTATCATCATTTCACCCACATAGCATGTGCAAGA
>NC_057807.1:708331408-708332227 GCF_018294505.1 Triticum aestivum
TGTTCAAATTGCACCATTCAAAGCCACATCATCAATTTACAACCCTTTCTGACTTCATTTGTTATTTTTCATGCATTTACTGATTATTTTGAGCTATAAGACCATGAAATTGAAAAGCATTTGAAATGAACTCTGAAAAGGTTCCAAGTTGGCATGGTATCATCATTTCACCCACATAGCATGTGCAAGAATGTAGAGAGGCTTACGGCAAGAACTGGATGCACTTTGTGTACAAAACAGACAATCTCCTTCGAAGTATCAGGGTTTTATAAGGAAACTCGTCTGTTACAAAAGGATTTCAAATTTTTTGAACTTATTTGAACCCCCTTGTTTTTCTATGTTCAAAATGCACCATTCAAAGCCACATCATCAATTTACAACCCTTTCTGACTTTATTTGTTATTTTTCATGCATTTACTGATTATTTTGACCTATAAGACCATGAAATTGAAAACATTTGAAATGAACTCTGAAAAGGTTCCAAGTTTGCATGGTATCATCATTTCACCCACATAGCATGTGGAAGAAAGTATAAAGGCTTATGGCAAAAACTGGATGCACTTCATGTACAAAACAGACAATCTCCTTCGAAGTATCAGGGTTTCATACGGAAACTCGTCTGTTACAAAGGGATTTCAATTTTTTTGATCTTATTTGAACCCCCTTGTTTTTCTGTGTTTAAAATGCACCATTCAAAGCCACATCATCAATTTGCAACCCTTTCTGACTACATTTGTTACTTTTCATGCATTTACTGATTATTTTGAGCTATAAGACCATGAAATTGAAAAGCATTTGAAATGAACTCTGAAAAGGTTT
>NC_057807.1:708332237-708332699 GCF_018294505.1 Triticum aestivum
GATGCACTTCATGTACAAAACAGACAATCTCCTTCGAAATATCAGGGTTTCATACGGAAACTCGTCTGTTACAAAGGGATTTCAATATTTTTGAACTTGTTTGAACCCCCTTGTTTCTCTGTGTTCAAAATGCACCATTCAAAGCCACATCATCAATTTACAACCCTTTCTGACTTAATTTGTTATTTTTCATGCATTTACTGATTATTTTGAGCTATAAGACCATGAAATTGAAAACATTTGAAATGAACTCTGAAAAGGTTCCAAGTTGGCCTGGTATCATCATTTCACCCACATAGCATGTGCAAGAAAGTAGAGAGGCTTACGGCAAAAACTGGATGCACTTCGTGTACAAAACAGACAATCTCTTTCGAAGTATCAGGGTTTCATACGGAAACTCGTCTGTTACAAAGGAATTTCAATTTTTTTGAACTTATTTGAACTCCCTTGTTTTTATGTGTT
>NC_057807.1:708332787-708333313 GCF_018294505.1 Triticum aestivum
GTTTAAAATGCACCATTCAAAGCCACATCATCAATTTACAACCCTTTCTGACTTAATTTGTTATTTTTCATGCACTTACTGATTATTTTGAGCTATAAGACCATGAAATTGAAAACATTTGAAATGAACTCTGAAAAGGTTCCAAGTTGGCATAGATCATCATTTCACCGACATAGCATGTGCAAGAAAGTAGAGAGGCTTACGGCAAAAACTGGATGCACTTCTTGTACACAACAGACAATCTCCTTCGAAGTATGAGGGTTTCATACGGAAACTCGTCTGGTACAAAGGGATTTCAATATTTTTGAACTTATTTCAACCCCCTTGTTTTTCTATGTTCAAATTGCACCATTCAAAGCCACATCATCAATTTACAACCCTTTCTGACTTCATTTGTTATTTTTCATGCATTTACTGATTATTTTGAGCTATAAGACCATGAAATTGAAAAGCATTTGAAATGAACTCTGAAAAGGTTCCAAGTTGGCATGGTATCATCATTTCACCCACATAGCATGTGCAAGAA
>NC_057807.1:708333323-708334404 GCF_018294505.1 Triticum aestivum
CAACCCTTTCTGACTTTATTTGTTATTTTTCATGCATTTACTGATTATTTTGACCTATAAGACCATGAAATTGAAAACATTTGAAATGAACTCTGAAAAGGTTCCAAGTTTGCATGGTATCATCATTTCACCCACATAGCATGTGGAAGAAAGTATAAAGGCTTATGGCAAAAACTGGATGCACTTCATGTACAAAACAGACAATCTCCTTCGAAGTATCAGGGTTTCATACGGAAACTCGTCTGTTACAAAGGGATTTCAATTTTTTTGATCTTATTTGAACCCCCTTGTTTTTCTGTGTTTAAAATGCACCATTCAAAGCCACATCATCAATTTGCAACCCTTTCTGACTACATTTGTTACTTTTCATGCATTTACTGATTATTTTGAGCTATAAGACCATGAAATTGAAAAGCATTTGAAATGAACTCTGAAAAGGTTTCAAGTTGGCATGGTATCATCATTTCACCCACATAGCATGTGCAAGAATGTAGAGAGGCTTACGGCAAAAACTGGATGCACTTCGTCTACAAAACAGACAATCTCCTTCGAAGGATGAGGGTTTCATATGGAAACTCGTCTGTTACAAAGGGATTTCATTTTTGTTGAACTTATTTGAGCCCCCTTGTTTTTCTGTGTTCAAATGCACCATTCAAAGCCACATTTACAACCCTTTCTGACTTCATTTGTTATTTTTCATGCATTTGCTGATTATTTTGAGCTATAAGACCAAGAAATTGAAAGGCATTTGAAATGAACTCTGAAAAGGTTCCAAGTTGGCATGGTATCATCATTTCATCGACATAGCATGTGCAAGAAAGTAGAGAGGCTTATGGCAAAAACTTGATGCACTTCATGTACAAAACAGACAATCTCCTTCGAAGTATCAGGGTTTCATACGGAAACTCGTCTGTTACAAAGGGATTTCAATATTTTTGAACTTATTTCAACCCCCTTGTTTTTCTATGTTCAAATTGCACCATTCAAAGCCACATTATCAATTTACATCCCTTTCTGACTTCATTTGTTATTTTTCATTCATTTACTAATTATTTTGAGCTATAAGACCATGAAATTGAAA
>NC_057807.1:708334414-708335946 GCF_018294505.1 Triticum aestivum
GCATTTGCTGATTATTTTGAGCTATAAGACCAAGAAATTGAAAGGCATTTGAAATGAACTCTGAAAAGGTTCCAAGTTGGCATGGTATCATCATTTCATCGACATAGCATGTGCAAGAAAGTAGAGAGGCTTACGGCAAAAACTTGATGCACTTCATGTACAAAACAGACAATCTCCTTCGAAGTATCAGGGTTTCATACGGAAACTCGTCTGTTACAAAGGGATTTCAATATTTTTGAACTTATTTCAACCCCCTTGTTTTTCTATGTTCAAATTGCACCATTCAAAGCCACATTATCAATTTACATCCCTTTCTGACTTCATTTGTTATTTTTCATTCATTTACTAATTATTTTGAGCTATAAGACCATGAAATTGAAAGGCATTTGAAATGAACTCTGAAAAGGTTCCCAGTTGGCATGGTATCATCATTTCACCCACATAGCATGTGCAAGAAAGTAGAGAGGCTTACGGCAGAAACTGGATGCACTTCATGTACAAAACAGACAATCTCCTTCGAAGTATCAGGGTTTATACGGAAACTCATCTGTTACAAAGGGATTTCAATATTTTTGAACATATATGAACCCCCTTGTTTTTCTATGTTCAAAATGCACCATTCAAAGCCACATCATCAATTTACAACCCTTTCTGACGTCATTTGTTATTTTTAATGCATTTACTTATTATTTTGACCATAAGACCATGACATTGAAAAGCATTTGAGGTGAACTCTGAAAAGGTTCCAAGTTGGCATGGTATCATCATTTCACCCACATAGCATGTGCAAGATAGTAGAGAGGCTTACGGCAAAAACTGAATGCACTTCATGTACAAAACAGACAATCTCCTTCGAAGTATCAGGGTTTCATACGGAAACTCGTTTGTTACAAAGGGATTTCAAATTTTTATGAACTTATTTGAACCCCCTTGTTTTTCTATGTTCAAAATGCACCATTCAAAGCCACATCATCAATTTACAACCCTTTCTGACTTAATTTGTTATTTTTCATGCATTTACTGATTATTTTGAGCTATAAGACCATGAGATTGAAAACATTTGAAATGAACTTTGAAAAGGTTCCAAGTTGGCATAGGTATCATCATTTCACCGACATAGCATGTGCAAGAAAGTAGAGAGGCTTACGGCAAAAACTGGATGCACTTCATGTACAAAACAGACAATCTCCTTCGAAGTATCAGGGTTTCATATGGAAACTCGTCTGTTAAAAAGGGATTTCATTTTTGTTGAACTTATTTGAACCCCCTTGTTTTTCTGTGTTCAAAATGCACCATTCAAAGCCACATCATAAATTTACAACTCTTTCTGACTTCATTTATTATTTTTCATGCATTTACTGATTATTTTGAGCTATAAGACCAAGAAATTGAAAGGCATTTGAAATGAACTCTGAAAAGGTTCCAAGTTGGCATGGTATCATTATTTCACCGACATAGCATGTACAAGAAAGTATAGAGGCTTACGGCAAAAACTTGATGCACTTCTTGTACAAAACAGACAATCTCCTTCG
>NC_057807.1:708335956-708336417 GCF_018294505.1 Triticum aestivum
CCCCCTTGTTTTTCTGTGTTCAAATGCACCATTCAAAGCCACATTTACAACCCTTTCTGACTTCATTTGTTATTTTTCATGCATTTGCTGATTATTTTGAGCTATAAGACCAAGAAATTGAAAGGCATTTGAAATGAACTCTGAAAAGGTTCCAAGTTGGCATGGTATCATCATTTCATCGACATAGCATGTGCAAGAAAGTAGAGAGGCTTATGGCAAAAACTTGATGCACTTCATGTACAAAACAGACAATCTCCTTCGAAGTATCAGGGTTTCATACGGAAACTCGTCTGTTACAAAGGGATTTCAATATTTTTGAACTTATTTCAACCCCCTTGTTTTTCTATGTTCAAATTGCACCATTCAAAGCCACATTATCAATTTACATCCCTTTCTGACTTCATTTGTTATTTTTCATTCATTTACTAATTATTTTGAGCTATAAGACCATGAAATTGAAA
>NC_057807.1:708336427-708340510 GCF_018294505.1 Triticum aestivum
TGTACAAAACAGACAATCTCCTTCGAAGTATCAGGGTTTCATATGGAAACTCGTCTGTTAAAAAGGGATTTCATTTTTGTTGAACTTATTTGAACCCCCTTGTTTTTCTGTGTTCAAAATGCACCATTCAAAGCCACATCATAAATTTACAACTCTTTCTGACTTCATTTATTATTTTTCATGCATTTACTGATTATTTTGAGCTATAAGACCAAGAAATTGAAAGGCATTTGAAATGAACTCTGAAAAGGTTCCAAGTTGGCATGGTATCATTATTTCACCGACATAGCATGTACAAGAAAGTATAGAGGCTTACGGCAAAAACTTGATGCACTTCTTGTACAAAACAGACAATCTCCTTCGGAGTATCAGGGTTTCATACGGAAACTCGTCTGTTACAAAGGGATTTCAATATTTTTGAACTTATTTCAACCCCCTTGTTTTTCTATGTTCAAATTGCACCATTCAAAGCCACATCATCAATTTACAACCCTTTCTGACTTCATTTGTTATTTTTCATGCATTTACTGATTATTTAGAGCTATAAGACCATGAAATTGAAAAGCATTTGAAATGAACTCTGAAAAGGTTCCAAGTTGGCATGGTATCATCATTTCACCCACATAGCATGTGCAAGAAAGTAGAGAGGCTTACGGCAAGAACTGGATGCACTTTGTGTACAAAACAGACAATCTCCTTCGAAGTATCAGGGTTTCATAAGGAAACTCGTCTGTTACAAAAGGATTTCAATTTTTTTGAACTTATTTGAACCCCCTTGTTTTTATATGTTCAAAATGCACCATTCAAAGCCACATCATCAATTTTCAACCCTTTCTGACTTTATTTGTTATTTTTCATGCATTTACTGATTATTTTGACCTATAAGACCATGAAATTGAAAACATTTGAAATGAACTCTGAAAAGGTTCCAAGTTTGCATGGTATCATCATTTCACCCACATAGCATGTGCAACAAAGTACAAATGCTTATGGCAAAAACTGGATGCACTTCATGTACAAAATAGACAATCTCCTTCGAAGTATCAGGGTTTCATACGGAAACTCGTCTGTTACAAAGGGATTTCAATTTTTTTGATCTTATTTGAACCCCCTTGTTTTTCTGTGTTTAAAATGCACCATTCAAAGCCACATCATCAATTTGCAACCCTTTCTGACTACATTTGTTACTTTTCATGCATTTACTGATTATTTTGAGCTATAAGACCATGAAATTGAAAAGCATTTGAAATGAACTCTGAAAAGGTTTCAAGTTGGCATGGTATCATCATTTCACCCACATAGCATGTGCAAGAATGTAGAGAGGCTTGCGGCAAAAACTGGATGCACTTCGTCTACAAAACAGACAATCTCCTTCGAAGTATGAGGGTTTCATATGGAAACTCGTCTGTTACAAAGGGATTTCATTTTTGTTGAACTTATTTGAACCCCCCTTGTTTTTCTGTGTTCAAATGCACCATTCAAAGCCACATTTACAACCCTTTCTGACTTCATTTGTTATTTTTCATGCATTTGCTGATTATTTTGAGCTATAAGACCAAGAAATTGAAAGGCATTTGAAATGAACTCTGAAAAGGTTCCAAGTTGGCATGGTATCATCATTTCACCGACATAGCATGTGCAAGAAAGTAGAGAGGCTTACGGCAAAAACTTGATGCACTTGATGTACAAAACAGACAATCTCCTTCGAAGTATCCGGGTTTCATACGGAAACTCGTCTGTTACAAAGGGATTTCAATATTTTTGAACTTATTTCAACCCCCTTGTTTTTCTATGTTCAAATTGCACCATTCAAAGCCACATCATCTATTTACAACCCTTTCTGACTTCATTTGTTATTTTTCATGCATTTACTGATTATTTTGAGCTATAAGACCATGAAATTGAAAAGCATTTGAAATGAACTCTGAAAAGGTTCCAAGTTGGCATGGTGTCATCATTTCACCCACATAGCATGTGCAAGAAAGTAGAGAGGCTTACGGCAAGAACTGGATGCACTTTGTGTACAAAACAGACAATCTCCTTCAAAGTATCAGGGTTTCATAAGGAAACTCGTCTGTTACAAAAGGATTTCAATTTTTTTGAACTTATTTGAACCCCCTTGTTTTTATATGTTCAAAATGCACCATTCAAAGCCACATCATCAATTTTCAACCCTTTCTGACTTTATTTGTTATTTTTCATGCATTTACTGATTATTTTGACCTATAAGACCATGAAATTGAAAACATTTGAAATGAACTCTGAAAAGGTTCCAAGTTTGCATGGTATCATCATTTCACCCACATAGCATGTGCAACAAAGTACAAAGGCTTATGGCAAAAACTGGATGCACTTCATGTACAAAATAGACAATCTCCTTCGAAGTATCAGGGTTTCATACGGAAACTCGTCTGTTACAAAGGGATTTCAATTTTTTTGATCTTATTTGAACCCCCTTGTTTTTCTGTGTTTAAAATGCACCATTCAAAGCCACATCATCAATTTGCAACCCTTTCTGACTACATTTGTTACTTTTCATGCATTTACTGATTATTTTGAGCTATAAGACCATGAAATTGAAAAGCATTTGAAATGAACTCTGAAAAGGTTTCAAGTTGGCATGGTATCATCATTTCACCCACATAGCATGTGCAAGAATGTAGAGAGGCTTGCGGCAAAAACTGGATGCACTTCGTCTACAAAACAGACAATCTCCTTCGAAGTATGAGGGTTTCATATGGAAACTCGTCTGTTACAAAGGGATTTCATTTTTGTTGAACTTATTTGAACCCCCCTTGTTTTTCTGTGTTCAAATGCACCATTCAAAGCCACATTTACAACCCTTTCTGACTTCATTTGTTATTTTTCATGCATTTGCTGATTATTTTGAGCTATAAGACCAAGAAATTGAAAGGCATTTGAAATGAACTCTGAAAAGGTTCCAAGTTGGCATGGTATCATCATTTCACCGACATAGCATGTGCAAGAAAGTAGAGAGGCTTACGGCAAAAACTTGATGCACTTGATGTACAAAACAGACAATCTCCTTCGAAGTATCCGGGTTTCATACGGAAACTCGTCTGTTACAAAGGGATTTCAATATTTTTGAACTTATTTCAACCCCCTTGTTTTTCTATGTTCAAATTGCACCATTCAAAGCCACATCATCTATTTACAACCCTTTCTGACTTCATTTGTTATTTTTCATGCATTTACTGATTATTTTGAGCTATAAGACCATGAAATTGAAAAGCATTTGAAATGAACTCTGAAAAGGTTCCAAGTTGGCATGGTGTCATCATTTCACCCACATAGCATGTGCAAGAAAGTAGAGAGGCTTACGGCAAGAACTGGATGCACTTTGTGTACAAAACAGACAATCTCCTTCAAAGTATCAGGGTTTCATAAGGAAACTCGTCTGTTACAAAAGGATTTCAATTTTTTTGAACTTATTTGAACCCCCTTGTTTTTATATGTTCAAAATGCACCATTCAAAGCCACATCATCAATTTTCAACCCTTTCTGACTTTATTTGTTATTTTTCATGCATTTACTGATTATTTTGACCTATAAGACCATGAAATTGAAAACATTTGAAATGAACTCTGAAAAGGTTCCAAGTTTGCATGGTATCATCATTTCACCCACATAGCATGTGCAAGAAAGTACAAAGGCTTATGGCAAAAACTGGATGCACTTCATGTACAAAATAGACAATCTCCTTCGAAGTATCAGGGTTTCATACGGAAACTCGTCTGTTACAAAGGGATTTCAATTTTTTTTGATCTTATTTGAACCCCCTTGTTTTTCTGTGTTTAAAATGCACCATTCAAAGCCACATCATCAATTTGCAACCCTTTCTGACTACATTTGTTACTTTTCATGCATTTACTGATTATTTTGCGCTATAAGACCATGAAATTGAAAAGCATTTGAAATGAACTCTGAAAAGGTTTCAAGTTGGCATGGTATCATCATTTCACCCACATAGCATGTGCAAGAATGTAGAGAGGCTTACGGCAAAAACTGGATGCACTTCGTCTACAAAACAGACAATCTCCTTCGAAGTATGAGGGTTTCATA
>NC_057807.1:708340520-708341677 GCF_018294505.1 Triticum aestivum
GCTTATGGCAAAAACTGGATGCACTTCATGTACAAAATAGACAATCTCCTTCGAAGTATCAGGGTTTCATACGGAAACTCGTCTGTTACAAAGGGATTTCAATTTTTTTGATCTTATTTGAACCCCCTTGTTTTTCTGTGTTTAAAATGCACCATTCAAAGCCACATCATCAATTTGCAACCCTTTCTGACTACATTTGTTACTTTTCATGCATTTACTGATTATTTTGAGCTATAAGACCATGAAATTGAAAAGCATTTGAAATGAACTCTGAAAAGGTTTCAAGTTGGCATGGTATCATCATTTCACCCACATAGCATGTGCAAGAATGTAGAGAGGCTTGCGGCAAAAACTGGATGCACTTCGTCTACAAAACAGACAATCTCCTTCGAAGTATGAGGGTTTCATATGGAAACTCGTCTGTTACAAAGGGATTTCATTTTTGTTGAACTTATTTGAACCCCCCTTGTTTTTCTGTGTTCAAATGCACCATTCAAAGCCACATTTACAACCCTTTCTGACTTCATTTGTTATTTTTCATGCATTTGCTGATTATTTTGAGCTATAAGACCAAGAAATTGAAAGGCATTTGAAATGAACTCTGAAAAGGTTCCAAGTTGGCATGGTATCATCATTTCACCGACATAGCATGTGCAAGAAAGTAGAGAGGCTTACGGCAAAAACTTGATGCACTTGATGTACAAAACAGACAATCTCCTTCGAAGTATCCGGGTTTCATACGGAAACTCGTCTGTTACAAAGGGATTTCAATATTTTTGAACTTATTTCAACCCCCTTGTTTTTCTATGTTCAAATTGCACCATTCAAAGCCACATCATCTATTTACAACCCTTTCTGACTTCATTTGTTATTTTTCATGCATTTACTGATTATTTTGAGCTATAAGACCATGAAATTGAAAAGCATTTGAAATGAACTCTGAAAAGGTTCCAAGTTGGCATGGTGTCATCATTTCACCCACATAGCATGTGCAAGAAAGTAGAGAGGCTTACGGCAAGAACTGGATGCACTTTGTGTACAAAACAGACAATCTCCTTCAAAGTATCAGGGTTTCATAAGGAAACTCGTCTGTTACAAAAGGATTTCAATTTTTTTGAACTTATTTGAACCCCCTTGTTTTTATATGTTCAAAATGC
>NC_057807.1:708341687-708343940 GCF_018294505.1 Triticum aestivum
GGCATGGTATCATCATTTCACCGACATAGCATGTGCAAGAAAGTAGAGAGGCTTACGGCAAAAACTTGATGCACTTGATGTACAAAACAGACAATCTCCTTCGAAGTATCAGGGTTTCATACGGAAACTCGTCTGTTACAAAGGGATTTCAATATTTTTGAACTTATTTCAACCCCCTTGTTTTTCTATGTTCAAATTGCACCATTCAAAGCCACATCATCTATTTACAACCCTTTCTGACTTCATTTGTTATTTTTCATTCATTTACTAATTATTTTGAGCTATAAGACCATGAAATTGAAAAGCATTTGAAATGAACTCTGAAAAGGTTCCCAGTTGGCATGGTATCATCATTTCACCCACATAGCATGTGCAAGAAAGTAGAGAGGCTTACGGCAGAAACTGGATGCACTTCGTGTACAAAACAGACAGTCTCCTTCGAAGTATCAGGGTTTATACGGAAACTCATCTGTTACAAAGGGATTTCAATATTTTTGAACATATATGAACCCCCTTGTTTTTCTATGTTCAAATTGCACCATTCAAAGCCACATCATCAATTTACAACCCTTTCTGACTTCATTTGTTATTTTTCATGCATTTACTGATTATTTTGAGCTATAAGACCATGAAATTGAAAAGCATTTGAAATGAACTCTGAAAAGGTTCCAAGTTGGCATGGTATCACCATTTCACCCACATAGCATGTGCAAGAAAGTAGAGAGGCTTACGGCAAGAACTGGATGCACTTTGTGTACAAAACAGACAATCTCCTTCGAAGTATCAGGGTTTCATAAGGAAACTCGTCTGTTACAAAAGGATTTCAATTTTTTTGAACTTATTTGAACCCCCTTGTTTTTATATGTTCAAAATGCACCATTCAAAGCCACATCATCAATTTACAACCCTTTCTGACTTTATTTGTTATTTTTCATGCATTTACTGATTATTTTGACCTATAAGACCATGAAATTGAAAACATTTGAAATGAACTACGAAAAGGTTCCAAGTTTGCATGGTATCATCATTTCACCCACATAGCATGTGCAAGAAAGTATAAAGGCTTATGGCAAAAACTGGATGCACTTCATGTACAAAACAGACAATCTCCTTCGAAGTATCAGGGTTTCATACGGAAACTCGTCTGTTACAAAGGGATTTCAATTTTTTTGATCTTATTTGAACCCCCATGTTTTTCTGTGTTTAAAATGCACCATTCAAAGCCACATCATCAATTTGCAACCCTTTCTGACTACATTTGTTACTTTTCATGCATTTACTGATTATTTTGAGCTATAAGACCATGAAATTGAAAAGCATTTGAAATGAACTCTGAAAAGGTTTCAAGTTGGCATGGTATCATCATTTCACCCACATAGCATGTGCAAGAATGTAGAGAGGCTTACGGCAAAAACTGGATGCACTTCGTCTACAAAACAGACAATCTCCTTCGAAGTATGAGGGTTTCATATGGAAACTCGTCTGTTACAAAGGGATTTCATTTTTGTTGAACTTATTTGAACCCCCTTGTTTTTCTGTGTTCAAATGCACCATTCAAAGCCACATTTACAACCCTTTCTGACTCCATTTGTTATTTTTCATGCATTTGCTGATTATTTTGAGCTATAAGACCAAGAAATTGAAAGGCATTTGAAATGAACTCTGAAAAGGTTCCAAGTTGGCATGGTATCATCATTTCACCGACATAGCATGTGCAAGAAAGTCGAGAGGCTTACGGCAAAAACTTGATGCACTTCATGTACAAAACAGACAATCTCCTTCGAAGTATCAGGGTTTCATACGGAAACTCGTCTGTTACAAAGGGATTTCAATATTTTTGAACTTATTTCAACCCCCTTGTTTTTCTATGTTCAAATTGCACCATTCAAAGCCACATCATCAATTTACAACCCTTTCTGACTTCATTTGTTATTTTTCATTCATTTACTAATTATTTTGAGCTATAAGACCATGAAATTGAAAAGCATTTGAAATGAACTCTGAAAAGGTTCCCAGTTGGCATGGTATCATCATTTCACCCACATAGCATGTGCAAGAAAGTAGAGAGGCTTACGGCAGAAACTGGATGCACTTCGTGTACAAAACAGACAATCTCCTTCGAAGTATCAGGGTTTATACGGAAACTCATCTGTTACAAAGGGATTTCAATATTTTTGAACATATATGAACCCCCTTGTTTTTCTATGTTCAAAATGCACCATTCAAAGCCACATCATCAATTTACAACCCTTT
>NC_057807.1:708346144-708347263 GCF_018294505.1 Triticum aestivum
AGACAATCTCCTTCGAAGTATCAGGGTTTCATACGGAAACTCGTCTGTTACAAAGGGATTTCAATTTTTTTGATCTTATTTGAACCCCCTTGTTTTTCTGTGTTTAAAATGCACCATTCAAAGCCACATCATCAATTTGCAACCCTTTCTGACTACATTTGTTACTTTTCATGCATTTACTGATTATTTTGAGCTATAAGACCATGAAATTGAAAAGCATTTGAAATGAACTCTGAAAAGGTTTCAAGTTGGCATGGTATCATCATTTCACCCACATAGCATGTGCAAGAATGTAGAGAGGCTTACGGCAAAAACTGGATGCACTTCGTCTACAAAACAGACAATCTCCTTCGAAGTATGAGGGTTTCATATGGAAACTCGTCTGTTACAAAGGCATTTCATTTTTGTTGAACTTATTTGAACCCCCCTTGTTTTTCTGTGTTCAAATGCACCATTCAAAGCCACATTTACAACCCTTTCTGACTTCATTTGTTATTTTTCATGCATTTGCTGATTATTTTGAGCTATAAGACCAAGAAATTGAAAGGCATTTGAAATGAACTCTGAAAAGGTTCCAAGTTGGCATGGTATCATCATTTCACCGACATAGCATGTGCAAGAAAGTAGAGAGGCTTACGGCAAAAACTTGATGCACTTGATGTACAAAACAGACAATCTCCTTCGAAGTATCCGGGTTTCATACGGAAACTCGTCTGTTACAAAGGGATTTCAATATTTTTGAACTTATTTCAACCCCCTTGTTTTTCTATGTTCAAATTGCACCATTCAAAGCCACATCATCTATTTACAACCCTTTCTGACTTCATTTGTTATTTTTCATGCATTTACTGATTATTTTGAGCTATAAGACCATGAAATTGAAAAGCATTTGAAATGAACTCTGAAAAGGTTCCAAGTTGGCATGGTGTCATCATTTCACCCACATAGCATGTGCAAGAAAGTAGAGAGGCTTACGGCAAGAACTGGATGCACTTTGTGTACAAAACAGACAATCTCCTTCAAAGTATCAGGGTTTCATAAGGAAACTCGTCTGTTACAAAAGGATTTCAATTTTTTTGAACTTATTTGAACCCCCTTGTTTTTATATGTTCAAAATGC
>NC_057807.1:708348815-708349607 GCF_018294505.1 Triticum aestivum
GAAATGAACTCTGAAAAGGTTCCAAGTTGGCATGGTATCATCATTTCACCCACATAGCATGTGCAAGAAAGTAGAGAGGCTTACGGCAAAAACTGGATGCACTTTGTGTACAAAACAGACAATCTCCTTCGAAGTATCAGGGTTTCATACGGAAACTCGTCTGTTACAAAAGGATTTCAATTTTTTTGAACTTATTTGAACCCCCTTGTTTTTCTATGTTCAAAATGCACCATTCAAAGCCACATCATCAATTTACAACCCTTTCTGACTTTATTTGTTATTTTTCATGCATTTACTGATTATTTTGACCTATAAGACCATGAAATTGAAAAGCATTTAAAATGAACTCTGAAAAGGTTCCAAGTTTGCATGGTATCATCATTTCACCCACATAGCATGTGCAAGAAAGTAGAGAGGCTTATGGCTAAAACTGGATGCACTTCATGTACAAAACAGACAATCTCCTTCGAAGTATCAGGGTTTCATACGGAAACTCGTCTATTACAAAGGGATTTCAATTTTTTTATCTTATTTGAACCCCCTTGTTTTTCTATGTTTAAAATGCACCATTCAAAGCCACATCATCAATTTACAACCCTTTCTGACTTCATTTGTTATTTTCATGCATTTACTGATTATTTTGCGCTATAAGACCATTAAATTGAACGGCATTTGAAATGAACTCTGAAAAGGTTCCAAGTTGGCATGGTATCATCATTTCACCCACATAGCATGTGCAAGAAAGTAGAGAGGCTTACGGCAAAAACTTGATGCACTTCGTGTACAAAACAG
>NC_057807.1:708349790-708350202 GCF_018294505.1 Triticum aestivum
AAATGAACTCTGAAAACGTTCCAAGTTGGCATGGTATCATCATTGCACCCACATTGCATGTGCAAGAAAGTAAAGAGGCTTACGGGAAAACCTGGATGCACTTCGTGTACAAAACGGACAATCTCTTTCGAAGTATCATGGTTTCATACGGAAACTCGTCTATTACAAAGGGATTTCATTTTGTAAAACTTATTTGAACTCCATTGTTTTTTCTGTGTTCAAAATGCACCATTCAAAGCCACATCATGAATTTACAACCCTTTCTGACTTCATTTGTTATTTTTCATGCATTTACTGATTATTTTGAGCTATAAGACCATGAAGTTGAAAAGCATTTGAAATGAACTCTGAAAAGGTTCCAAGTTGGCATGGTATCATCATTTCACCCACATAGCATGTGCGAGAAAGTAGA
>NC_057807.1:708350810-708356265 GCF_018294505.1 Triticum aestivum
ATTTCACCCACATAGCATGTGCAAGAAAGTAGAGAGGCTTACGGCAAAAACTGGATGCACTTCGTGTACAAAACAAACAATCTCCTTCGAAGTATCAGAGTTTCACACGGAAACTCATCTATTACAAAGGGATTTCAATTTTTTTGAACTTATTTGAACCCCCTTGTTTTTCTGTGTTCAAAATGCACCATCCAAAGCCACATCATCAATTTACAACCCTTTCTGACTTCATTTGTTATTTTTCATGCATTTACTGATTATTTTGAGCTATAAGACCATGAAATTGAAAAGCATTTGAAATGAACTCTGAAAAGGTTCCAAGTTGGCATGGTATCATCATTTCACCCACATAGCATGTGCAAGAAAGTAGAGAGGCTTACGGCAAAAACTGGATGCACTTCGTGTACAAAATAGACAATCTCCTTCGAATTATCAAGGTTTCATACGGAAGCTCGTCTGTTACAAAGGGATTTCAATTTTTTGAAATTATTTGAACCCCCTTGTTTTCTGTGTTCAAAATGCACCATTCAAAGCCACATCATCAATTTACAACCCTTTCTGACTTCATTTGTTATTTTTCATGCATTTACTGATTATTTTGAGCTATAAGACCATGAAATTGAAAAGCATTTGAAATGAACGCTGAAAAGGTTCGAAGTTGGCATGGTATCATCATTTCACCCACATAGCATGTGCAAGAAAGTAGAGAGGCTTACGGCAAAAACTGGATGGACTTCGTGTACAAAACAAACAATCTCCTTCGAAGTATCAGGGTTTCATACGGAAACTCGTCTATTACAAAGGGATTTCAATATTTTTGAACTTATTTGAACCCCCTTGTTTCTCTGTGTTCAAAATGCACCATTCAAAGCCACATCGTCAATTTACAACCCTTTCTGACTTAATTTGTTATTTTTCATGCATTTACTGATTATTTTGAGCTATAAGACCATGAAATTGAAAACATTTGAAATGAACTCTGAAAAGGTTCCATGTTGGCCTGGTATCATCATTTCACCCACATAGCATGTGCAAGAAAGTAGAGAGGCTTACGGCAAAAACTGGATGTACTTCGTGTACAAAACAGACAATCTCTTTCGAAGTATCAGGGTTTCATACGGAAACTCGTCTGTTACAAAGGGATTTCAATTTTTTTGAACTTATTTGAACTCCCTTGTTTTTATGTGTTCAAAATGCACCATTCAAAGCTGTAAGACCATGAAGTTGAAAAGCATTTGAAATGAACTCTGAAACCAAAGTGCATACATAGTTCTCTAGAGCATTAAAACCAAAGTACATACATAGTTCTCATTGAACAACATATAGCTCTCGAGAGCATCTAATTAAACCATTGAAATTATGTAAAACATTTCAATGCAAAAAACAAATGCGATCATAACCGCAACCAAGGTAAAAACTGATCCAACTGCATATTGATACCAAGCCTCGGTATGAATGGCATATTTTCTAATCTTTTTAATCTTCAACCGCATTGCATCCATCTTGATCTTGTGATCATCGACGACATCCGCAACATGCAACTCCAATATCATCTTCTCCTCCTCAATTTTTCTTATTTTTTTTCCTTCAAGTAATTGTTTACTTCTTCAACTAAATTTAACCTCTCGACAATAGGGTCGGTTGGAATTTCCGGTTCAACAACCTCCTAGATAAATAAAATCTATGTCACATTGGTCGGCATAATTGTCATAAACAATAAATGAACCAAATAGTTATGAAAAGATAATATATATCACATTTGAATCATAGACAGGACGAGGGCCGACAGGGGCGGATACCAAAACCATCGCACTATATAATAACAAGGAATAATAAAAGTAAGAAAATTAGACAAGTATCTATCTGAAGTCAGAATTTTTTTCTTTCAGAAAGAAGATAAGAACAAGAGGCTCACCACGATGGTGCCGGCGACGAGATCGGCGCGGGCGATCGACGATGGTGAAGAGTGGGTGGGGACGGGGCGTGACGGACCGCTAAATCTAGAGAAATCTCATTGAAAATGGAGCTCGGAGGTCGAGTTTCGAGAGGAGAAAGCTTAACTAGTGTGGCTCGGGCATTTCATCGAACACCTCATGTGCATAGGAGGTGAACTAGAGCACCCAAATGCCCTCCCCTCGCCGGCTTGACAAAAATAGAGCACTATGGAGTGCTCTGCCGCGGCGGTGGGTATATGCAAGCAAGTTATTTGTCCCGGTTCGTGGCATGAACCGGGACTAAAGCCAACCCTTCTGTCCCGGTTCAAGCCACGAACCGGGACCAATGGTTGTGGGCCAGCAGCGAGGACCATTAGTCCCGGTTCATGGCTCGAACCGGGACAAATGGTTCCACACGAACTGGGACCAATGCCCACGAGGCCCCAGCCAGCCCCCTGGGCTCACGAACCGGGTCTAATACCCCCCATTGGTCCCAGTTCTTGAAGAACCGGGACTAATGGGCTGGCCAGGGCCGAACGGTAGCCCTGTTTTCTACTAGTGTCTCGATGACAAGTGGGCCCTATTTTGATGCTAGCACATGTACTTAGTAGTGGATGCTTGTTGTACGGTTGTGCAGCGTGGCGCTGTTTGTTCATCAGCCAACTCACCAGATGAGTAGTAATAGTAAAACCGCAAAGAAACCATGCATAATCACTAACTGCGTGTTTGACACCCATGTCTTGGGGGCGGAATAGCAGAATTCAATTCCAAATTCAGCAACACACTCGTTTGGTTATCCCAAAATCGGGCGTCAGAATTCATTTTGATGATTCCAAAGGATTCACACCTTATGTAAATCGAAATCTGGTTCTAACACATGTTATTCTCCGTTATGTAAACCGAATTCCGGTTCCAACAGATGTTATTCTCCCTAAATTTGCTCGGTCCTCTCACCCCCGAGATCCTCATATACTTCCATGACCCACTCATCGAGCACCGCCGCCACCTTGATCCTTGTCATCCTGGCAGCCGGTGATGCTTCCCGCAAATTAATTGCAAGAAACTACCACATTTGTGGCTAGGTTTGCAGAAAACCACCAACTTGTTAATCTGTTGCAGAAAACACTGCAAAACCACTTAACTCGTTGCAAAAACACTGACCGGGCGGTTAGCTACGTTCGAACTCATTTTCGATAGGTGGGCCCCAAAAATGCTTATGTGGCATAACGCCAAGGCAGACGACGTGGTTTGGACCAAAACGGTCAAGACGCCTTGCTTGTCGGTCCTCGTCAGGTAGATCCCCCGCGACCGTTCTCTCTCACGCCTCTCCTCTCTCTCCCCTGCTCCTAGTGAGGGTGAACTCGCATGGCGGTGGCAATGGCAGTGGCTATGGCGCTGGCGATGGTTCTGTTGTAGTGCTCATCCAGATCCAGCTGAGTGATGTAGCATTTCAAAGCCTTCGCAGGATGCTCCTCCACAACCGTTGTCGCCGGCTTACTGTGCTGAATACTCAGCGGCGAGGGAATTCTCCAAGGCCGTGAAGGGAGATCTGGCGGGCAGCCGTCAATACGCATCCTCATTCGGTGGCGTCTAGTAAGATTTCTATTTCCTTACTCTGCAACTGTCCTGATTTGGGTTCTAGGGTTAGGGTTCTAAGGTCCATCTTCTAGGGTTATATGATTAGGGCTCGGGTCATGATTTTGGTTACTGTATTGCTTAGGATTGTCGAATTAACATGCTATAGCACTGTATTACTTCTTGTATGTAGTTCTAGCGTTGCAGGGTTAGTGTTGTATGTAGTTTTAGCACTATATTAACAAGTTATATCATTGTATTACTTCTTGTATGTTATAGCACTGTATTACTTCTTATATGTAGTTTTAACTGAAATTTTAACTTAACTTTTATCTGAATTTTTTACTGACGTTCTAATTGCATTTTTACCTGAACTTGAAACTGAATTTTTTACTGAAGTTTTACTGAACTTGTATTGGATTTTGGCTCCATGTTAACTGAACTTTCATTTTATTTGTAGCTTCGATGATGAACTGTGGGAATTTGTTCGACAGAGATAATCTAGAAAGAAGCATAAATCTGTCAGATATTACATTTTATAATCCGATTTCACTGATAGAGCTTGAAGGATATGGAGTTAGGGAATTTATGTATTATGTCAGAGATCCAGGTGTTGGGGTTTTAGGAATGGAAGAACTGACAGATGATGACAAGGTGGAGAAAATGTTGGATGACCTAGCTAGCAAAGGAAAGACAGTGGTGAACATAACAATCATGAGAAGTGATGCTCCAAGACCTAGTGATTTGAACATTGGACATGTTTGTGAAGAGCAAGTTCCATTGGTTGAAATTGGTGTGCCAATGTTGTATGAGATTGACACAAGAGGAGTACTGTTCCCTGGCCCAACAAAGCCACAACCGTGCCAGTGCAGGTCATGAACACACATGATAGTTGTTGTATGAAGCTGGAGGGTTCAGCAGGACCAGAATTTGCAATGGACATTGGTGCAGAGAGGCATGAGTATTTCATGGAGCAATACCAAGAGCAAGAGCAAGTTGAGCAACTGATGGAGTAGAAGAGGAATGAAGATATTGAGCAACTCAGGAAAAATAGGAAAGAAAGAGATAAATACAAGATAATTAAAAGAAAACTTCCAGAGCTAATGGCTGAAGATTGCACTGATAGTGATAGTGACACAAAGTAGCTAGCAGATCAGGATATAATTGCTAGGCTTGACGCAATGAAGAAGCACAGAGATGATCCACTTCATCATTTTGAAGGGGACACCGATGTGGATGAGCCATTTGAATCGGATCAAGAGGAGGAGGCAGCAGAGGAGGAGGAGGAGGAGGAGGAGGAGAAGGCAACATAGGAGGATGAGGGTGGCAATAGAGAAGGAAGAAGCAAAGGAAGTCAAAGGAAGGCCCAACCACAAGATCTCATGCATGTTTGGATGAAATTGTGGACGAACATTGGTTACCTTCATCTATTGAGGAGAGCAACCCTGGTGACCTAAGTGAGGAGGACAATGATGGGGCTCAAATACCAACCTTGAAGCTTCCAGATGATAGGAAAAGCATCGCTAAAAAGAAGAAGCCCGGAGTGTGGTATGATGAGCGTAGAAAGAACCCACATGAGTAATTTATGAAGAAACTTTGTTTCCTAGATGTGACCCAGTTCAGGGGGCACTGCTTACCTTTCATCATCTAGGGTGCCTCAACATCGACGGTATCCAATATAACCTAATTTCATCATCTAGGGTGCCTCGACGTCGACGATATCCAAGATAACCTAATTTCATCATCTAGGGTGCCTCGACGTCGACGGTATCGAAGATAACATAATTTGATCATCTAGGATGCCTTGACGTCGACGGTATCCAAGATAACCTACTTTCATCATCTAGGGTGCCTCGACGCCGACAGTATCCAAGATAACCTAATTTCATCATCTAGGGTGCCTCGACGCCGCCGGTATCCAAGATAACCTACTTTCATAATCTAGG
>NC_057807.1:708356504-708357039 GCF_018294505.1 Triticum aestivum
GAAGATAACATAATTTGATCATCTAGGATGCCTCGACGTCGACAATATCCAAGATAACCTACTTTCATCATCTAGGGTGCCTCGACATCGACGGTATCCAAGATAACCTAATTTCATCATCTAGGGTGCCTCGATGCCGATGGTATCCAAGATAACCTACTTTCATAATCTAGGGTGCCTCGACGTCGATGGTATCCAAGATAACCCAATTTCATCATCTAGGATGCCTCGACGTCGACGGTATCCAAGATAACCTACTTTCATCATCTAGGCTGCCTCGACGTCGACGATATCCAAGATAACCTATTTCATCATCCACATAACATACCAAATAAGTCACTAATGATAGTTAACATGATAGATCACACCGTAGTTCGAAGCTTACAAGCCGTAGTTCTAGGCTACACCATACTTCAAATACTACAAACTGCCACTAGTTCACACCTTACAAGGCATAGTTCAAAGCTTGAAACTTAACATAATGACCCACATGGTTGTTTTGCAACTCTCGTATTATGATCTATTCTCGCATGTG
>NC_057807.1:708357452-708489952 GCF_018294505.1 Triticum aestivum
GATAGTACTTATTTCCCAGCAAAGCGTGCTTTGGTTGAGACCTCGAGTTCAAACACAATGCCAAGAACAAGGACTCGAAGCTGATGGAGTAGCAAATAATGCAGTCAAAGAGGCAAGAGCTAGATACTACTCGTTTGATTTTTGGATATATACCATTTCATGTGATAAATCAAGTGCCTGCCAGACATGAAATTTAGCTTTTGAATCCATAATCAACCAAATGAAATTCTGATAGAGGTTTCATTTCATTTCAGTTCAACCAAATGAAATGAAATCAAGGGAGCCAAACGAGCTGTAACAGCTATCTTAAACTTCTCTCTGTGTATCTCAATAACACAGACAAGGGAAGAAATTCACAAATATACACACGTCACCAAAGAGAAAGAGAAAGTAGCTTTACCATTTGCTCCCGGTGAGAACATATATGTTACATTTTTCCTCTTGTTCTCATTAAGAGGACCAAACTGATTGCAATGCTTAAGTCGCACCCACGCCTGGACTTCCTCCATGATCCATACTCCCCGGCAAGGCGGCAACTACGTGGACCAAGCAAACTACATGCATGTACAAGGCTAGCTAGCAACTCTCATGTACTCCTTCCGTTCCTAAATATTTATCTTTCAAAAGATTTCAACAAGTGACTACATACGAAACAAAATGAGTGAATGTACACTCTAAAATATGTCTATATACATCCCTATGTGGTAGTCCATTGAAATAATTAAAAAGACAAATATTTAGGAACGGAGGGAGTACTAGCTAGCAAACTCTAGATAGTTCACGCACAGCCCATTGCTTCAACATTTGCAACGCAACATGACGCCATCATCCATCTCCCTGAGGTCGCCCCGTAATCCCGTACCCATCACAAAGTGTAACTCGCAATAGCCCACGTAAACACCTACCTGGGTGCAAAACTCAAAACTAAACATGTAGATACAAATATGAAGATTAGTGCTAACAGCCCAATGGTCGTCTGAAAATGTGTGCCAGTCCATATTTCCTTTGTTCTCTCTATTGGTTATTTTTCTTTGGTTGATTATATTACTAAATTAGCAGCATGCACGCATCAATTTGGAACACTATAATTTTTCTAATATACCGGAATTATTTGCAGTGACATATTTTAACAACTAAGACACAATGTGATGTTGAAGAACTTACAAATACACTGTACTATTTAGGTGTAATTAAGCTACTGGTAATTAAGATTGCACGTGTATCATGCACGTACGTGCTCCATGCACCACGCATATAAGCTAGCCGCACACATATATTGCATTGTTCGGTCTGTGCCGTCCCTTCATACATCTTGTTTCACCTCATCTGGCCTTGGATACGCAGGAAGCTTCCCGGCCATTCAATTAGTAAATGCACGTGCACTAATATAAGCTGGCCCCTACGTACACGTGTTGGGAGTTTTTCTTTCTTTCTTGCATGCATGCTACGTACGCATCCAGCTCTAGCTACGTGCCTACAAACGCAGGTACGTAGTATATCCGATCGATACGTCCAAGCACTGCATGCGTTGTTTACCAAGATTATATATTGGGCCTGAACGCGGCACGCCTGGCCGACAGCCCTTGAAAACCAGCCAGTGTCGTCGTTGCCTAGTTTATTTAGTTGCCACAATTAACTTTAGCACGCATCATTGTTGCCTGTTTTTTTTTTTTTTGTAATGAGAAATCAAATGCGTGCATGTATATACGATGGTCGATCTTGATTTAGACAACCCACCTTTAAACGTTGGTCTTTCTAGTCATGCATGGCTAGCTGACTAGCTGTACACACATCATAGCCACACAACCCAGCTCTGATTAGGCTAGACATGGCCTGGGTCGTGTGTGGCTGTTAAGGATCGGAGAATAAGGGATTCTTTTGTTGGGCATATCTCTATAGCTTAGCCATGCCATGCACACATATACTCCCTCCGTTCCTAAATATTTGTCTTTCTAGACATTTCAAATGACTACTACATACGGATGTATGTAGACATATTTTAGAATGTAAATTCACTCATTTTGCTCCGTATGTAGTCACTTGTTGAAATGCCTAGAAAGACAAGTATTTAGGAACGGAGGGAGTAGAACATAGCTACTTGCCGAATTAATTAGGCAACCAAGCAAGCAACGTGCGTCGACATGACTTGATCGTGGCCGTTATAGAGATTTCTTGACATAAACGTGACCTAGTCCTGGTGATTTCTTGTGATAAATAAACAAATGATTCCCTGCCTTAAAAAGTGATTTAGATTACTAAAAATTTGAAGATCGTATGTATAGGTCTGTCCTTAAAAATATTTATTTATTGATGTTTTTTTATACATTTATTCAATAGAAAACAGTGGTCCAAATTAGATATTTAAAGCCATGTTAAAATCGAAAACATCACTTACTTGTGCCGTGGACGTCGAGGAAGTAGTCAACACAAGTATGTGATCCAGCAAATTACTATAGCTCGTCGCAAAAATAAAAAAATGTACACTTTTGGCAACGGTCTCGGTGCGTGCATATAAGAAAATTACTCTGAAAATGCACAAGAAATTGAAAGTCCTGAGCTATACTACAAATTAAGTTAGCTGCTAGCTAGCTGTCCCACTTTCTGCCATCCGGCAATGCACAGTCATAGACGTATGTGTAGCTACGCTTGACCGGTCGATATATGTGCAAGGGTCATGTCAGGGGTTATCTTACAGGCCTAATTAAGCTGGAGTCATCAGCTCATGCATAAAAAGGTGACCGTTTCCCATACTAATTCAAGCACGACTACTAGAAAGTAAGACCTAGGGCCGGCACTTTATGTTTGTGCGGAATCCATAGTGCCAAAGGATCTATCTGGTGATTAGATATGTGCTTTATGCGTAAGCAAAAGAGACGCACGTTATATGCGTGAGCGCGTGGTTTGGCCAACGGTTTGGTGATAACGATTTTTTATCTGAAAACACCAAGCACCTGAGGAGCTACCTAATTAACTTCTCGTTGGAAGTTATATTGTTGGCTTAGCAGAGGTTATACACTGGGTTTAACGCCTCGTGCGTCTCATTATGGCAGTTGGCTTCAGATTGCCAAAGTCAAAAAGCATCCTTACAGTGAGAAATAACGTTTATGTCGAAAGCGAGGGCATCTGGCGACTTTCCCAATCTTAAAGCTATAGGACTACGGACTCCAATGAGTGCAGTGTCAGTTGTGTGCGTGTTGTGGTGATGTCCATGTGTTGGACCACTAATTGTTTTTTTAAGGAGTAAGACCCCTGACCTTTTCATCTGGTCGATGCATGCCGGCACTTTATTACTTATTCACAAAAGACCTTACAAAGAGATACAACAGTAAGTCAGAAGCCACCGTTTAGGCAACATCTGTCGCTACTTCTATCCAGTTGATGAAGGGATGCTGATACCCCGGGCCTAATACCACAGACCTCGCAACCAAGCCTAACATCAAAGAACTAAGGCCCCAACCAAGCCACTTGCCGGGTATGGGGAACACACCGGCCCGAAGCGCTCTTAGAGGCCGCCGCCGCCAACTGTCACCACTCCATCTTCAGAGTTGTACCGACGCATCATCCTTGCCCGGTCTAGCTGCCGTCGATGCCACCACGGTGCCCAACGGCACCACCTCCCTGCGCGCGAACTGCTGAGCACATCGCGGTCGCCGTCGGTACACGTCGGCACCATTGCCACCAAGTACCGCCAGTCGACATAGCTTAAAGTCTCTGGAAGATCTGTCGTGCGTAGCACTTGCCAACCAGGCATGACAAAGTGTAGCACCTGTCGGCCAGGCATGACTTGACATCTGCACCGAAGCTCCGTGCAAGACGAAGCTGCTCCACCTCCTGCCTCTGACATCTAGCGCTGATCCACAAACGACACCGCAGTGTCGCCACCAACCGATCTGGAAGACTAGATCCTAGGGTTTGCCCCAGTGTAGCACGAGTGGGTCGACAATAGTCACACGACGATGTCTTCATCAAGGTAACGGCGCAGAACGCCGCCATCGCTAGCCATGGCTCGGTTATCATCGGCAACTATGTCTGCTTGACTCGCAGCTGGTACTAGATGACGGATCCGGAGACCCGAACAACCAACCTCAGGCCGACCACCTCTGACGGAAGAGATGACCGCCACCGCCGGCTCCACCGAACAGATCTGACCGGAGGTGCCGCCGACGAGACCACCAGGCCCTCCATGCCACCGTCGAAGATCTGAAGGTATACTGCACGCCACCGCAGCCTAGCCGGCCGCCGCCGCCAACCGCAGCCGACCTGCGCCCGCAGCCCATGTCGTCGTCCGTGACTGGGCCGCCCGCCGCGCCTAGCTGCCGCCGCCCGAGGACGGGCTGGCCACCCGCCACCTGCTGCAGCCATCTGTCGCACCGCAGAAACCGGATTGACCGCGCCACCACACGCCTAGGGGCCCCGCACCATCCGAGAGACGTGAGAGAGAGGAAATCCCCCGCCACCGCCCTTGGTCCCCGGGCTTAGCCCGGTGGCGGCGAAGGGAGTGCTAGCCAGGGGCAGCTAGGTTTTTGGGCTCCGCCTGAGTCGCCCTAGTGGGGGCGGTGCGGGGGCTGCGACCTAGTGTTTTCCAAAAAACGGGGCCATGTCGCTCATGTGTCGTCGCACCGGTGGCTTGTTGGTAGCAACGAAATACACCTTCTAGTGCCACCTCTCTGTCTTCGCCTGTTGTGTGTATCTCCACTCGCATCAATGTCCGTCCTTCTCCCTGCTGGGCAAGGCATAAAGATTCATCAGCTTTAACTTTCAATATATCCATTAGGCCCCTTGCATCAACATGGTCTTCCATTGCGGCTGATAACACTGGATCGTCATCCTGCCCCTCCTCAACCCTCCTGGTTCTAATATGCTGCACGTAGACCACGGCCCTGTTTGGATACTCTAACACAGTAAGAGTTAGAGTTATTTTCTAACCCACTCTAACCCAAATAAGCACCTCTCCATCGGGATAGTTGGGTTAGATGAAACTAACCCACTCGAACCCTCCCCGTTTGGATACTTTTGGATTATTTGAGCCCCCAACTAACCCAAACTAGCTCTAACCCATAATCCAAACAGGGCCCACGTCTCGATGTCTAGGAGAATAAAGAACCCTACGCTGGCCAATCCACCCACGCAAACCCGTAACTTGAATCATAATCTCACCGGCAGTGGTGTTAGGAATATATAGTTTTTGACTATGAAAAGCTGGAAAATGGTTCAACAAATACACACAAAACTTCTGCAAAGCTACCCCAGCCGATGATTACTAACTTTTCTTTTTCAAAGATGATTGTTACCTAAATGCATCTCCGTCGGATTTGTGATATTACTTCCATTGTTCTGGATTTTGGACTAGCTAGTCAGCTTATCCTGCAAGTTATTTTTCCGCTTATTTCAAAACAAATCATGGCATTGTTGAGAAATTGCTTCCTTAGGGCATCTCCAACGCTGACACGCAAAACAGACACTGCATGCATTAGCGGACCGAGGGGGATCAATCCACGGATACGGATGCCGGAGCCGACTATCCAAAGCTAGCCGCATATGTCCGGTTGCATTTCAAACGAAATTTAATGTTATTGATGAAATTTGACGCAAACTCAAACAAACCGGACGATATTCATTTAAACTAGAATAATTTTTCATAAAACCTGACGATATTTCATTTGGTGAACAGAAAGGCTTTTAAAAAGCCTATCCTTACACTACCCTATACTTTGTAGGCAATGCCGGGCTGACCGGCTGCTCTTTCTTCATCATAGCCGAAGCCGTTGTCGGAGTCATCGTCGTGCTTCGGGCGGGGGAAGGGCTTTCCGGCAGTTGCCTGACGCTCGTGGATTATCCTCTCCCCGTGCTCCTGCATTGTGTGCAATGCAGCCACGGCCACCAACGACGTGAGCGGGGGGAATCAGCGGCGGGCCTTGGACAAGGCGGTGGTGACGCCGGACTCGCCGAGAGAACACTCCTGGGCATACATGGCCATCTCCTATTCAAGGCGGCGGAGATGGCGCTTGATCATCTTCGCCGTCGTCTTGGAGCAGTCCAGGGCCTAGGTCGTGGCCAGCTTCGGGTCCGCTATGATGTGTAGCGATGGGATCTCGGAGTTCGCGGACTCCGACCAACGCGCCGCGTTGTACCTGTCCCGCCGGCGCCGCTCACTGTCGGTGTAATTCTCCGCCATTTGGGCTCTCGGAGAAGACAAGATGCTGCCACCATCGCTGCTGCTGCCGAAGTAGGGGAGAATGTGACCGTGCGCCTCCACGGCGATCACATGGGGTAGGCTGCCATGAGCTTGGCTGGGAGGTGGCGAGCGCTGCTCCTTCTTTCCGCGGCGGGGCGGCGGAGAGAACCACTCCACCTTGATACGCCGAGGTGACGGCAGGAGCCTCTCCTCTTTGATGCTAAGGGGCAGTGGCGAGAGCCGCTGCTCCTTTACTCGGTGTCTGATTTTGAAGCCTTGGTTGCATGGGGGAGAGCGGGGAGGGGACGTGGAGGCGCGTCTCTGGTGGCTTCACCGGGCCGTTGACGTCGATGACCGAGAAAAGGAACTTGACCTCCATTTGCTGCTCGTATTCTCTGTCACTCACATTGTACAATGTTTCCTATGTCGCCGGCTGCTCTTGCAGCGGCTGGTCCTCCTTGTCTCTAGAGGTGATGACAATCTCCTCCTTCGCCGTGGAGCCACCTGCTGATGAGGATGATGGCCCCGTAGTGCGAGGGCGGCGTCGCCATGACCCTCCGGAGCCCAGTCCAAAGCTCCTGCATGCTGGCGCCGAGGCCCATGACCCGCCCTTCGCCGGAGTTGAAGAGGAAGATGGGAGGTGAGGACGGAGGTGCGGAGCAATGCGGTCAGTGCGATGTGGTCGAACGGTGTCGGAGCACGGCTTGTATAGTCTCAGCCAGGCCATGCAAACATACGATCAGCCGATTCAATGCGGCGCAATGGCCGGAGTTTGTTCCTAGGGAAGCTGCATACGCATAGAAGCAACAGCTTTCAAGAGGTCTCGTCGGTCAACGTCGCCCTCTCGTGCAGTCAAATCATGTGGCATCAATGCCAGCCGATGCATGCTCTAGACCGGCATTAATGGGTGCGGGAAGCGGCGCACGCATCGGATAGCAAGAGCAAGAGAGGCGGGGTGTAATTTTTATGTGTACCAGGTTAGTCAGACGCGGGCGTGACAATGGTCCGGACTCCCTCAAAGCCCCCCCTCCCCACCCACAAGTTTGTCTTCAATTTGCGGGAAAAAGTGTGTCCTGACTCCCAACTACCGAACGGACGGATGCAACACCGCGGTGGATAGCAAAACACGTCGGGACCGCTCGGTCCGGACGGTTGCGGGTGTTTTGAAGGTCGCCGTTGAAGATGTACTTAGTGCATAAGCGGAGCTCCTGTTGGTTTCTTGAAAAAATGATCATTAACAGAAAAGGTTGCACCAGTAGGTTAGTTACCACAAACATATACTCCCTCCGTTTCTAAATATAAGCCTTTTTAGACATTTCAAATGGACTACAACATACGGATTTATATAGACATATTTTAGAGTGTAGATTCATTCATTTTACTCCGTATGTAGTCACTTGTTGGAATCTCTAGAAAGACTCACATGTATACACTTGCAAGCTTGTGATTGGAAGAGAGGAACAATACCTTACTTCGATTCTACTGGCTAACTATACATATAAAAGCAAAACAAAATGTAGCTAACTAGCACAGATAAAAAATGTGCAAGTAGATCGTGCTAATTAAGCCGACAAGAACATCATCGTCGGACTTACCACCAGGTAATTAAGTATAGTAAACAAATAGTATAATGCATCTGCCGTCAGTGGTGACATCAATGTGCAATGTGGAGCACAAAACAACAAGGCATGCAGCTGCTAGCGCTAGCTCTAAGAGCTGTACTTTCTTTTAAGCATATGTGTACCCATCTTCATGCATTATTCAGACAGCAAATTAAAATTTAATTTTCTTTTGGATGATCCTTGTACTGTTGTTTAGTCTTGTATGTATGGGCAGGAAGCAAAACAGGGTAGCACAATGCAATCTTTGCATATATGAGATCAAGAGATGGAGCTAGATCGATTAATCTGTCGTCTAGCTAGCTTTGTGTTGTTGTAATCTTGATTAGTTAGAACCTGATTAATCATATCGCCACATGCATATCCTGACAGGAACATAAGGGAAGAATTAAGCATGGGAGATTAACAATATGTGATCGTACGAGCTAGAGCTAGAGTGGTGTGTCGTCTTCTCCATCGACGGAGCTGCGTTATTATGCTTAGAGAAGAGTACCCGTCGAGTTGTCAACTTGTTTCTCCCACATCCTTGCCTTGCACCCGCAGCTCCGCCAGCTCCTAGTGTGCCTTCTCCATGCGGAATGACTGAGTGCTCGCCGCCCCGAGGAACTATTCCCGCCGCTGCTGATGCATGAATATCGTAGTCGGCATGGGTACCAGCCACTGAAGACATTGCTGTGCCCCCATTTGCATCTGAGCACTCTACTACCACCACATACATGGAAATCGATCAAGACACCAAAAGTACGCCGCCTCTCGACTAGGTGAGAAAACAAGTTTTCTGTGGATTTTTCTGGAAGGAAGGTTGGAAATCGACCTAGCTCTAGATACCAGATTTCACGTATACTATATTCGGAATACACAAATTCTCAAGATACAAGCCTTGATATCACGCTAAGAGGATGGAATCCTGATAAACTCGAGACTCACCGGCGAAGAGGGAGAGAGAGATATCCATCTATAGGCTCTCATGTTACATTTAGTTGACCCCCTTTCCAAAGAGGGGATGCATTGACCCCCTTTCCAAAGAGGGGATGCAACAGTTATACTGATGTTGCGTGCACCTTGAGGGGTTGTTGCTGGCCTTGGGCCTTTAGGTGGGCTTCCTAGATCTTTTTTAACACAATATAAACCCAGACGCTCATACATACACATATACACTCATCACTATGAATGCAGGTATACACACCTTACTCCTATGAGTACCTCCGAGAGACTGAACTGGCACATCGTCTTTAGATTGACGAAGTCACTACAGAGGACTTCGTAATAGACGAGAACGTCTCTTCACGAACCGCACATTGCTGAAAGGCTTGAAATAATGAAAAGAAAGGCAAGCATCGGTGTCAAATTAGGACTTGAACTCTGGTGGTCTTCCCAGATCTCTTAGCCTATCGTCTGTCCATCTCTTAGCCTTGAGGTTATCTCTGGTGGTCGTGAAATGCAGTATGTCCAGCAAGTGTGTCGTTTTGTTCCTATGGCACAATTGTAATTTATGTCTTTGCTGGTGGTGAGTGCTATTTTTTGTGGGGTTTATGACCGCTAAACTGGGAATCTAAAGCAGGGTAGTGCTCCTTTGGGAGGCTAATGTTTAGCAAGAAAAAAAAGCAGATCAAGATGAGGCTAATATTTGCCAAGAAACAGAAGCAGATCAAGACTAATTTAATCTGACTCCATACGAGAGAGAGAGAGAGAGAGAGAGAGAGAGAGAGAGAGAGAGAGAGAGAGAGAGAGAGAGAGAGAGAGAGAGAGAGAGAGAGAGAATTAAGTACGATCAATATATCTGTCTAAAAACGAATAATGTAAAGTTGGTTGTACTCTCAAGATGCAAAGAAATTACGATAGACTGATGAGCATATAACACATTTGTGCTATCTATCAGCTGTCATTGTCCGATTTCTCTTTGTACACGTGACCATGTTTATACGTTGGCGGATCCATCCATGCGTAGATGCATGATTTGCCCGTTAGTCTAACTTTAGTCTAGCTTCTTACCAAGTTCTATTTGCTTGCTGCTGCTGGGAATATTAGTTTGGCCACGTCTGCAGGTGCATGCATGGATGCATGCTTAGTTGCACTGAGACAAAGTCTGAAGGTTCCTCCGGTCAAGAAGCTGTTCATGATTTTCACGTGCTGGTCCTAGCATGTACTCCACAGAATTAATGGTAAACATGGACCATACGCATGCACTGGTACGTACACACACATGTACAGCTCGATCGTGGTCTTGCACATCCATGCTGCATGCATTGCACCGCATATATATAATAATGCACGACGTAGCAAAATATATGGCTTTATCATTCATGGTCAGTACGAGCTAGCTGTAGCGAAAAGCAGTAAAACGCAAGAAAGTAGGACTAGGTACAAGCGTACATACACAAAGATCGAGCGGATCGATGATATCCCATCACGGCAAGATTTTATGCTCACTTGCATCTGACCATCTGCTCCGTGAGTTCGACCCCTTGCATGGTTTTCCTCGAGCACGTACCTACCAAATACAAGCCCCTCTCACCTATAAAAGTTGCCGTTTTGGACAATGGCCTTTTTTTTAATAAAAAACGAGAGATTTCAAGAGTATCAATAAAAAAATTTAAAGATAGTACTTGGGATGACAATGCTTCTGTCGAAAACGCATTACAGTAGTTAGTGTTCGCCCAAGCTTTTATGACACCACCGGTGGGAAAGCATGTCAAACTCAGCCTCTGCCAAACATCGCCGTTATAGATGTAAGTGGACACGTCTGCAACTCTCTAAGAAGGCAAAAATAAACTAATCAATGTTGCTTTAAGAATTGAGCTAATACAAAAAAACAAAAAATGCGGACATTATCCACTTTCATCCCTAATCGCGGTCACTAGTACATTTGCATCAAAAAAGTAGAGGACTGCGTAATAAAAAAATTATATTCAGGAAGGTCAAGACACTATAGCACCACCATCATCCGACCAAGAGCGGATCAAGGGTTTTCATGAGGAGTATCAAGAGGTGAAGAGGATCTGCAACAACACCCTCAAGAATAGCTTGTTGCACCAAAGCATCACTACCATTGGTGTCGGCTCTTCCGGGCAAGACTTTTCTCGGCGAAATCTCCTCCCTCAGACTATAGGAGCTTGTTGCGCCAAAGCATCACTACCATTGGTGTCGGCTTTTCCGGGCAAGACTTTGCTCGGCAAAATCTCCTCCCTCAAACTATTGGCTGAAATGACCGCCGAGAAGCCGTCACACCTAGCATGCGCAGACCCTGGCGAGCGGCCACGCCACCCATGCAGTGAACACTTGTAAGAAGCACCGGTGTAGGGCTCACAGCGTGGGAATACCGCAATTCCCAAAGACCATGGTTGTCGTCCCGCCACCCAAATACCAACCTTGCCTGTCAACCAAAAGACACAGACCCACAAGTGTGCACGTAGCCACCTAATGTACAATGCTTGAGCTCCTCTCTATCCACTCCAATCACCCACCTAAGTCAACCCATGCGAGGATGAAGTGAAGCGATGCAGGATCCCATGCTCTAGGTTAAAACACGAGTAGCAGCCGCCACATCGAGTGGTATCGCGCCACATGTGCGAGTTGGATACCCGAGCCATCTCAGGCGGCACAAAGTCACCGCCTTGCCCTAGTGGCATCAAGCCTCCACACTATATATATAGGGGAAATGCAGGAAATTTTCTTGACTTTTTAAAATGCGGAAAATTTCTTCATTATAGGGGAAATCAAATCATTTTCTTTATTTTTTTGTATCTTTGTGGGGATATGGGTATAAGTTTCCTTTTCTAAGACAAGTTTGATTCACAAACAATGTTTAACTAGTATGGTACACGTGCATTGCACGCATGCGATTCTGGTGGTTTGTGCATTATGCTTCTACATGTGGAGTCTTCTAGATTCTACATGTGGCAAAATCTGGTGGAATGTATATCATATCCAACGGCCAGTAGTGCTCGGATTTGCCATCTTTGTACCGTCGGATTGGCTTCATCCAACGGCCAACTTTCAAACTTATTCACACACTATGTAGGGGTATAGATATATTTACACCAACAGAAGAACGGTACCGTAAAACAAGGAGTGAAGTACTACATACTTATATTTATCTGTATCTGTCCCTTAAGGTGGAAGTAAGTTCTTGGTCCCCATCCCTGCCTAATGTACAGTTCATTATTTATGTGCAAGATGGATATATGCCAAGCAGGCACAAGTTTTGTTCTTTCGAAAGGGCACCATTGCCATGTAGGCACAATTTTTGTTGTTCGAAAGGGCACCATGCAACATGTCCAGGAAGAAACAAAAAATGTCCTGCAAACAAGGCTCCTTGCATGCATACATACATGATGCATGTGCTTGCTCCAAACATAAGATCGCCCAACGTATTTGTTCCCTTGTCCTATTCCTCCCGCTCTTGCAATTATTAGCAGGGGAAGATCCAACAGAGTCCAGTGGAAGATGAGATGGAGCTCTATATGTCTACATATGTGGAACTACATGTAGACCTCATATGCTAAACAACCACCAGATCGGTCCTTCTAGCCTGCCTTGTCTTATTGCTTGTTGTTTCCTGAACAGATTCAGATTTATATTAACAGCCTTGCAAGGAAAAGATCTACTATGTACATAGAAAGTACAGCGTTATTAATACAGTTCTATATATAGTGGATGCCAGTTGATCATGAGATGTGTGATGATCAACTGCCACATATAAGTCCAGATCATGGACAACCTGTTGCGTTCCTACTAGAGGAGCACTTGCTAGTAGATTAATTAATCACAAAGTTCATTAGCAAGGAAGAAACAAAATTAGCCACAAATCGGTACTTATCTGGTCCTGTGTTTGTGAGTGTGTAGAAAAAGGGATCTGCCCCCTGCTTCATGAACGAAACATAAATTTTTATTGTGGTCCTGTACCAATATAATACTAAATGTGGTAAGCCCAATAGACGAATCTTACTTATGTCAGTAACCTTTCACACCTATACTGGCTTTACCACTTTAAGCATGCATGAAGGCACATAGTTTTCGGACCTTAATTAGTTGGCCGTGTGCCCTCTAGTTAGGGTTCCATCCTCCAATTGGGTCTTAAACTAGTTGGACTGCCTGTGACTAGAACTAATCATGCATGCTTAATCTAAACCTTCTATGATTTGCGGCTAGCTAGTACATTGCCGTACTAAACTAGGGCGTGTCATCAGAAAGCAAAAGGAACAAGTTTTAGCAAAAAGCCAGAAATCTGAAAGCATGCTAGGTAGTTTGCAATTATTTATTTTCGGGTAAAACTTCCAACCCATTTATAACCTGTCACAGTGTCATAGTACCAGAAATTACATCTAGATCCATGGACCACCTAGCAATGACAAGATGTATTGAAGCAAGCTGAAGACATGCCGCCGTCATTATCTCGGTCAAACTTTCAGAACTTTGACCATCAATATTATGTTAAATATTGTGATTAAAATTTGCAAATTCGTATGTGTAGAATTGCCTCGAAAAGGAGTTCTATACATACATTTAGAAAGTAGATAATTTCCTATTGTTGCAACAAGATATAAATATTCTAGTATGTTAGCCCTTGATTTACCTGCTCATATTAATGTGATTGAGTAAATAAATGTTAATTAAATCTTAGGAAAGATTTACCTACCTAAACAAATTTCAACTTATCTGCTAACAACTTATTGGCTTACAAAAGTAAACAGATTTTTATTTGATAATTCAATAAAAGGTGAAACTGTTAAAACGTTTCTACAGGTAAGATTGGTCGAAAAAATGTGAGATAGGACGGATAAAATCAAAACGGAGTGAGGGAGAACGAAGCGTCTGCATGTTAGGAAAGAAAAAACTTATGTCTTTTTTAAGAGATCGAGACTACATATAGAACACTATATCGACTAATTTGTAAAATGTGTTAATTAATTCATGGCGTAATTAGATTCTGTATCTACTGCAATTGTAGGACCCAAACCAAGAGGAGACATATTTGTCAATTTTGTTGGTTTTCCTAAAAGGCATATATAACCCTAAGCTATTAGTACTGGCATATAGACCACATTCATTTTGGCATCAGCTTGAATTTTGTTTGCCTCTCCTTTTCACAAAAAAGTCTCCTGAATCTTAACCAATCAATTGGGTGCACATGGAGTATTTTATTTCTAGCTAGGAAGTAAATATATACAGTTCAATCCAGTTGTATTACGAGATGCATGATGCTGATCCAGTTGGACATTACCGACAGGCAGCTAGGCACACATATAAGATCAACAAGTCATGTTGGAAATTCCGTACGTGTTGATCTCTCGTGTATATACCGAGAGCTGCTCAGCCCTTGTCCTCCTGCATCTAGCTGGCTGATCAAAACCGTTAAATAATAATCATCCTCAATTTGGGGAGTGCACACCGACAACCCTGCAAATTAGCTCACTCAGCTTAATTAATATGATTATATAATTAGCTCACTCGATCCCTAGCGTCGCAGTGCCCACGGCTTGCTGGAGATGAAAGGACAAAGCCATGGATTTTTGTAATGCCACAAACGCTTGTCTCATAGGACAGCAAGTACTTTGGAGCTTACTGGAACCTGGCTACCTAGTTTTTTTTTTTTTTGACAAATACCGGGCTACCGAGCTAGCTCCGTAGGCATACGCATACAAATTGAGAGGCTGGAACATGCCATTGTCTCGATGGCAAGCAGGCCATGTTTTGATGCTAGCACATGTACGTGCCAGCGGACGCGTGTTGTGCGGTTGCGGAACGTGGTGCTTTTGGTTCCTCATGCAACTAACTACGATGACAAAAACCACAACGAAATCATGTAAAATGTTGGTAAGGCCTGTTTTCTTTTGTATCCCAAAAAACGGTAAGTTTATTTTGCTGATTGTAACCACATGCATCAAAAGTTTTCCTTTCTTAGTTAGTGATAATAAATTATCACCATCAACTGTTATAGCAATACTTCTTTGAATGTAGTATAGCAATACTTCTTTGAATGTAGTATAATCATTTGAAGTGCCAGATTTTAACAAGTACTAAGATTCAGTATCATATTGAAGACCTCAAAAAGTAAATCATGTCTAAGACCGTGTAAAATATGCCGTGCTAACAAGACGTAATTAAGCTACTACTAAGATATTGGAAGAAAAATATACAAGTGGTAAGATATTGTTTTTGGCCGGAGAACTTTTTCTTTTTTTTGCGGTTTAGAGATCTTGATTCAAACAAAAATGTTCCCCGAACCATCAGCCAAGAGGCTAGTCAGGAAGAATCTAGGGGTGTTCCACGAACAAACCGTATATTCTACCGCTTACACGTATATTCGATCGATATGTCGGAACAAGGCATGCATATGCAATGCCTGCCCAGATATATGTAGCCGTTAGTTTGGCATGCATGCATGCATGCCTAACGTACCAAGTTGTGACGATTAACTTTACTACTCTACACATGGTTGTTGCCTGCTGCCTGCTGGTTTGTTTATATATGGAAATAAAACGCATGCATATACAACGCCACTCGTGCTTCCCGTGTAAGCGGTAGAATATACGTACGTTGCTCGATCTTGATTTGGATGTGTCATCCATCCCTAGCTACCTAGCTTTGGACTTTTGGTTTGCATGCATGTACACACACCGTGCACACCCACACAACCTGGTCTCCAAGCTAGCCAGGACCTAACACCTACTCGCGCACATATATACGGCACCGGTGCCGATTAGATTAGACACGGGCCCAAATCTCTTGTGGTTGTCAAGGATCGGTGATAAGGGATTGTGTTGTTGGGCCTATCTCCGTAGCTAGCCATGCCATGCATGCATATATATAGAAATTGGCTTCTTGCCTAATTAACTAGGCAACCTTGTGTTATACATTCACAGTCATAGACATGACTTGATTGTGAATCGCTGAAGGGATCTCTCGACATAGACATGACTTGATCGTCGAAGGTTGTGGAGCTTTTTTGACATAAATCAAGAAAAGATTCACCACCTGAAGTTTCACAAAATAAGTCATGTCCCACTAAAAATTAAGTTAGCTGGTAGCTACATGTCCCACTTTCTTGCAGCGCGCAATGCGTATAGACGTGTACCTACGCCCGACTGGTCGATATAGGTGTAAGGATCAGATCGGGGCGTTATCTGCCTGCCCTACCTAAGCTGGAATCATGAGTCATGCTTAAAAAGGTGACCATTTCCCATATTAATTCAAGCTGGAACACAGAATGGAAGACATAATGGCACGAAGTAATCTCATGATTAGATACGTGCTTTATCCCTCAGCCAAAAAAAAAAAAAAAACACATGACTCCTCACGCCCCTGACGCACGCTATATGCATGCATGCATGCATGGTTCGGCAACCAGTTAGGTAGTAACACATTTTTGTCTGAAAATAACAAACACCTGAGGTGCTGCCTAATTAACATGGGGTTGGATGGTTACTCATACAATTATATTGTTAGCTCAGCAGAGACTAAATGCTGGGTTTAACGTTATACGTGTCTTGTTATGGCGGAATATTCTTATAGTGGGAGCTGACATTTATCCAGGTGTACGTCTATGGTAACTTCGTCAATCTGAAATCTCCACGAATCTATACTTCAACGAGCATTGTGTGCCCCTTTGTGGTGATGCGCATGTGTCTATGCGTCTAATTGTTGTACGTGTTTTTGTCAATAATGAAACACCGACATGCGGGATCATACACCATAAGACGAAATCCCCTGCTTGCTTCGTTGTATTTGTTTTCGGTTATGTCATTCCCCAAGCATAAATACCAACCTCACCCCTCCCTCGCGGTCATTTGTCTCATCCTAATAAACTATTTCACTTATGTGCACTCCTCTCCGACGTCACCGCCACCATGCATTTCCCTCATGTGTCGCTCCACAGTTGAATTCTGGGTAACAGTGAAGTATACCCTTCCTCTATTGTCCATGTTCTCACCCCCCCCCCCCCCCCCCTCATCGTTCCTCCTTCTCCCTGCATTGACAAGGTCTGCCATTGCGGTTGATAACACTGTATGGTCATATTGTCCCTCCTCAATCTTCCACCAGTTATAATACGTTGCACATAGACCACCTCTCGATGTCTAGGAGCACAAGAACCCTACACTGGCGAAATCACCCACTCAAAACTCTAACATGAATCATAATGTCACTTGTGGTGGTATTAGGAATATATAACTTTTACTCTGACAATTTGGAAAAATCAGTCACCAAATACACACGCAAAACTTATGCAACACTACATCATTGCTAAGTTTTCCATTTGAAAGATGATTGTTAACTAAATGCATCTCCGTGGTTTTTTTATATGACTTCCATTGTTTCTCAATTTGGGAGTAGCTAGTCAGCTTATCTTGCTAGTTTTCCCCCGCTCATTTTATGAAACTGATCATGGTACGGTGTTGGTGAAAATTGCTTCCTTCTTAATCAATAAGGGGAGCTCATGTTGGTTTCCTTCAAAAAAAAGATCATAAACAGAGAAGAGAAGGCCGCTTTCTAGCTATAGGATTAAGATGAATATAGTTCGTTGTCATTCACACTATATTAGGAAATACATGGATAGATATACATGAGTTGCTGTGGACATTTGTTTCTTCCTATGTATTATGTGCCCAGTATATGAACCGTTGTCCATTTGTCTTGTTCGTGGTGCCGTTGGGCAATCGAACACAGCCCCTCCATCACCTGCCATTGATGCCTATGTGTCAAGATATTGTACTGTACTCCCTCCGTTTCTAAATAATTGTCTTTCTAGAGATTTCAACAAGTGACTACATACGGAGCAACACGAGTGAATCTACACTCTAAAACATGTCTACATACATCCGTATGTTGTCTATTTGAGATGGCTAAAAAGACAATTATTTGGAAATGGAGGGAGTATTATCTTATCCATCCCTATAATTATGCGCATCTTGAGATTGGTCGATCTGCAGCTGGCGCGTGGTAAGTGTAGATAGATAGACTTAGCTTCCCATTATATTGTATAACTATTGAGATGTGCCAATCGATATTATCACTATGTAATTAATCAACAGATCAAGATAAGGTTGCACTAATAGTTTACTTACTACAAACATCCAAACCACTCTCTCTCTCTCTCTCTCTCTCTCTCTCTCTCTCTCTCTCTCTCTCTCTCTCTTCCAAACTTGCCATTGGATCAGACGATAGATACCTTAATTTGATTCTACTGGCTAACATACGGATCAAAAATGATATGTAGCTAACTAGCACAGATCAAAAAAAGCAAGTAGATCATGCTAATTAACCAGACAAAAACATCATCATCGTCGTCCTCATCACCAGGAAATTAAGTATAGTAAATAAATAGTAATAATGCATATATCGTCAGTGGTGACATCAGTTTGTATTGTGTTTCGTGGAGCTGGAGCTAGCACAAAACAACAAGGGATGCAGCTCTAAGAGCTGTACTTTCTTTTGTATGTATGTATGTACCCATCTGCATCCCTTATTCACACAACACATTAAAATTTAGTTTTTCTTTTGGAAGGTTTTTTCAGTGTTGTTTAGTCATGTATGTATGGGCAGGAAGCAAAGCACGGTAGCACAATGCAATCTTTGCATATATGAGATCAAGAGAAGGAGCTAGATCGATTAGCTTGGCGTGTAGCTAGCTTTGTGCTGTTGTGATCCTGATTAGTTAGCACCTAACTAATCAAATCGCCACATGCATGCCCTGACAGGAACAGGAAGGAAGAATTAAGCATGGGAGATTAAGTATGTGTGATCGTACGAGCTAGAGCTAGGGTGGTGTGTCGTCTTCTCCGTCGACGGAGCAGCGTTAAGTATGGGTAGCAGGGGGGTAGTAGGCGCTGCGTGGCGCCAAAACCGTTCGAACGGTGGCGACATTTCTTATTTGTAATCTTCTGATTCCGAGATCTACTGCTCTCAACCTATGGGCGCAGTATTTTTAGTCCTTGAAATTTTGTTTTGTAGCCAACCAACAGCACACATGAAAGACAAACTTGATCGGGGCTTAATTTGTTGATGCAATCATGACAGTAGCTCCGTACTAGCTTACATTAAGCCAATTGATGCCATTTTAGATTGCGCACTCAATCTTTTAAGTTAAAGAGCTCTTGTTCTTTTTGACGAAAGGGAAAGGAGGGGAGCTCCCTGACGTGGTGCTCTTAACTTTTTGAACTTTGGACCTACGAAACATTGTCAAAAAATTGTTATGTACATCTGGATGGAGATGCCAAGGGAGAGACTCTCCTAAAATGATTTACAGAGTAAATAATACAAAAAAAATGAAGGTAGATGATTCCAACATGGCCCGCGTCGCTCCAAGGGGGCGGCCCGTGCGATAACACCCCCACGACCACCATCCTTTCTCACTTCTGTTGCCGCCACTACAACATGCGGATGGGCAAACCCGGCCCATTTGCAAATGGTGTTTCATTCTTCTCCTCGAGAGGTGCATGGTGGCGGCCCTCAACGAAGACTAGTGGCGGCCGCATCTCACCTATGCAGGCAAGCGGGGGTGGCGACCCAAGAAATGGTGACATCACCATTCTCCTTCTCTCTTGCCGGAGGGGGGGGGGGGGCTTGATACGCTAGTGGTGGTGCCAGAGCATGCGACTAAGGCGGCGCGGTGGCATGTTTCAACAATTGGAAAACTTCAGGTTTCGGGGTTTCATCCTCTGCTTGTCGGGAAGCTGTGCTCAAAGGGATTTATATCTGGTCTCCTTGAGTGTGCTCTCTGCCTACTTTGGTCACACGTGCGGCAGAACGGCCGCCTGGGATCGACGATGTTGAGGTGTCAGCCTCATGTTGCCGGTTACTGAGAGAGGTGTGCAGACCTAGTGTGTCGCGGGCACATTTGATCCTCATGTGGTCTAGGGGGCTCGATGATGAAAAAGGTACCCCGTGCGTAACTCCAACACTTACTCTGTTTGGTGCTAACGACGTCGATGTCCCTTAGCGCCGAATTACTTCCCGACAGCCTCATCATGGAGTCCCTGTATTGGTTATAAAGAAATGTTTAAGGTTATGCGCCATCCAATTTTGTGAATAGTTCTTTTTCATATAACTATGGTTTCTTGTAGAATAGCTCAAATCTGTAAGGGTGGTGTAGAAGATATAGTTTGGTGCCTAGAGTTAGCACCTATTATTACCAAGCTCCTCACCACTGATTGTAAGGCTTGGTTCGTATTTCATAAACAATTATTTTCCAACACAGAAAAGCTAGCTTAAACTATAAATTATCAAATAAAAAGTATGTAATTAGTATACATCTTAATTTTCATTTTTATGTTTTTGTATACAACATAAGATAGGAAAAGTGGTAAGTTGCCAGAGAGAAAACAAAGTACTTTAGCTTAGAAACTAGAATGAAAAAATTGATTTGATTTAGTATGTGTTAGTCTTATCTCTCATATTGTCTATATATATTAAGATAGAAAAGGTGGTAAGTAAAAAGTCAATGAGAAAACAGAATAGTCCTAGCTTAAAATTATACTAAATTTAATGCAGTGTACACCTCTGCCCTAATTATGTATACAAAACAAGATAGAAAAGGTGGCATCCCCAAGTCAAAGAGAAAACAAAGTAGTGATAGCTAGCTGAAAGGAAAAAAAAATGTGCGGACTATCCAGTAAAACAAGAGATAATATACACCTTAATTATCTCTGCCAAGTTGTATAGGAAAAAGGACAGATAGAATAATTGGTGAGCTCGAAGTCAAAGGGAAAATAAAGTAAAAGCAGTTTCAAAGACCAAAAGTGTTAAGGCTATGAAGTATATAATGGGTACCTTTTGCTACCATATTTTTATTAAGGAGTACATAGAAAAGGTGATGAACAAGAAGTCATACAATAAACAAAATAGGGGCAGGATAAAAGATTCAAAAAGTGTGTCCAAATGGACAAGGATGACATCTCCTAGCAATCTAGATTGACCTCCACTTGTTTAGCCATATATCTACGTGTACCGATTAGCAACTGTTGTCTTATGGTCATCACAGGGGGAAAAGAGGACATTTTCTATAGACGTGTTAATATTAGTTGGACCTTCATACGTAGCATTCCACAGCGAGTGTTTGTCAACAAAGTCGATGATTGTGCATCTCCAAAAAATAAGGATAGAATGTTTATTGAAATATATGCCGGTAGTTAACAACGTTATGCACTAGGTCCAGATAGAGTTCTGGTGATGTAGGAGCAGCAACACCTTTAACATCCAAATTAAGTTGCAACATCACCACATCATATTGTTTTTTTTAGAAAACGAGGAGGACCCCGGCCTCTGCATCTGGACGATGCATACGGTCACTTTATTAATTATTCTCACAAGACCTTACAAAGTCATACAATAGTAAGACTAAAGCCACCGTCTAAGTAACAATTGTCGCTACACCTATCCAAATGATGAAGGGACGCTAATAGTCTGGGCCTAATACCAAACAGACATCACAGCCAGACCTATCATCTAAGACCTGAGGTCCCAACCAGGACTCCTGCCGGGTATGGGCACCTACCAGTCCGGCGTCCTCCTCAACCAGGACGCCTGCCGGGTATGAGGCCGCCGCAGCCACTTGCCACCAATCCATCTTCAGAGCTGTACTGCTTCATCGACCTTGCCCGGTCTAGCTACCGCCGACGCCACCACGACGCCAGACAGCGTCGACCTCCTGCGCGAGTCCATCATCGCACATCAGACTCCTAATCTCCAGGGCGCCATGCCATCGAGATCTGTCACCATCCATGTGTATGATGAAGCACCGCTCCACCAAAGACGTCGTCCACTGGTCCCTCGAGCCCGCATACACCTCCAAGAAAGACGCCCCCAAGGGGGAAAACGACACAAACGCGTCACTGTCTTCTGATCTGTCAATCTAGGGTTTACCCCGGAGGTAGCAGATAGTAGTCTAGAACTTCTCCACTGTGATGCCTTCAAGAAGGGAACGACGTCGTGAACGCCGCCATCGCCGGCTTTGGCATCTAGCCAAGAGCAGGTTTTCACCCAGATCTGTTCGAAGAACTCCATTCAACTTCTTGTGCACGGACCACCGCCTTCTCTGTCGGAGACTAGATCAAAAGGATCCAGCCGCCGCCACCAGATCCATGCAGTCAGCACCGGGAGATGACGACAGTCTCCCTCTACCAGAGCTAGCACGAACCGGAGCAGATCGAGTCGGAGACGAAACTCCTGGATCTCCGACAGACCGGCGAGCCGCCTGCAGCACCATGTCCAGATCGCCGGCCATGCCGGGCCGCCGCCACCCCCTACGCCGTCCGGTGGTCACCAGATCCGGGACGAGCCGGAACCAGTCGGACCAACGGGCGCGCCGCCACCCAGCCATGGGGCCGCCCCCCCCCCCCTTTGCATCCGGCTGATTCCCACCGGCACCACCACAGCCGTCGCCGCCGGGACGCCGCGCCGCCGTGGGCCGAAGTGGGGGCCGCACCTATGCGGATCTGCGTGCCCGCGCCACCCATGGATCCGGGGGAGAGGGGAGAGGCCCTCCGCCACCGCGTCGCACGCACGGGCTTTGCCCGGCGCCGACTACCTGTGGCGGCGAAGAGGAGGACAGGGCGTGGGGAGGGTCGCTGGCGGCGGCGAAGGCTGGCCCCCCGTGTCGCCCGCGAGGGGGGCGACGCGAGAGACTCTTCTTCAAAGATTCCTATGTTGGTTCGCTGCCGCTGCTCAACCACAACATATTGTAGGGTCGGTTAATTTATATTCAAAATTTCGCACGGCAGTTCATGCGTAAGGTGCATAATATTCTGTCCGTAGATGTAGTGTTACTCTTATCATTTTTTCACTAGAGCTGAGCAAATTTTGAGATAATCAAGTTAATCTCGGGTACCATACCACAATTATGTTAGGATTGTATATATCTAGAAACAAACTGAAAGGTTTGCTAACCTGTCCATTCTAGTGCAACAGTAGAAGACAGATTTTTCTTGTTCTAAAATAGGTGGATATCCCTCGGTCTGCATAGACTGATGCATGCAGCTAGCCATGAAAAATTGTAGAAACGCTGAAGATGCTTGTTAAGATCCGGGTCGCTGCCTGAAAATAGTGAAAACAATGTAGGAACATACTGAAGAAAAAAGGCTGTACAGAACCTGCATATGTTTTACTGCACAGAACCTGCATATTTTTATTAACTACTAAATAGAAAAGGTGATGAGCAAGAAGTCATACAAAAAACAAAGTAGAGGCAGGATAATAAAAGATTCAAAAGGTGTGCTGTCCAGCCGACCAGGGATGACATCTCCGAGCTATCTGGATTGATCTCCACTTGTTTAGCCATATATGTACGAGCACCGATTAGTCAACTGTTGGTTCATGGTCATCAAAGAAAAATAAACATATTACCTTTTGTGCAGACGTTATTTAGAATCTTAGCGTTCCACGACTAGTGTTTGACAACACAGGCAGAGGGTTATGCTTCTCCTAGAAATGTGGGAATGTTGTTTTGTTACGCTAAATGCATGCTAATTGACAATGCTGTACACTAGGCCCAGAAAGACTTTTCGTGGTCTAGGAAGAGCAACACCTCCAACATCCCAATAAAGTTCCCCAGCAAAATAAAATAAAATCATCCCAATAAAGTTGCGATGTCAGGGCATCTTTAACACGGACCCTCAAATCGCCCATAAACATTCAATGATGTCTCTTAAACATCCATGGACTTCTCCGTACGTCCAAATTCCGGCAAACTAGAAGCAAACTTGAAAGGAGGAGGGGGAAGGCTTTGGAGGAGTCCGGACATCTGTCTAGCTAACCAAAAGTCAACACGTCGGACATCCGGACATGCTTGTCTCTACTCAACCGTGACATGCAAAGCCATAGATGGACGTTTAGGGGATATGGTTTGATGGTTGGCTACAACATCAGTGTCTGCAAACTGGTCCGGACCAATCTGAGAACAAAAATTGTGTCCGGGGTCAGCATTGAATACGCCCCAATGACAAAAAGTTGAACGGCCGATTAAATAATACTCCCTTCGTCTGAAAATACTTGTCATCAAAATGGATAAAAGGGGATGTATCTAGATGCATTTTACTTCTAGATACATCTCTTTTTATTCATTTTGGTGACAAGTATTTTCGGACGGAGGAGTATCTAATAAAGTGTATTCATATTAATTTTTATAGGAAAAAAGTAGTTATTACTTTCCCAAGAGCTATTAAAATGCCCAGAGACATTTATGTTTAATTTGCATGTGCAGAAAATAGAGGACATAGTCCTCGGTCTATGCATGCAGGCAGGTAAAATGGACATAGGAACTGAAAACATTTTGTAAGCCCCACGTACGTCGCTGCGCAAAAATAGTGAAAACAATGTAGAAACATGGTTGCAAAAAAGTTGCACAGAGCCCCCCACATGTTTCACTGTGCGAAAATAGCACCACCCCAATTACTTTTGCTGTGTTGATGTTGGTGGGTGGAGATGAATGTGGCACAGCAGAGAGCAAAATTGCGGCTGCTGTTTGCGTGTGGCGCCAAGCTCCCCTCCCTCTCACCAACACCAACACAAAGCAGAGAGAGAAACAGAGAGGGAAACAGAGGAGGCCGAGGCCGCGGCCGTGTATAAAAGGGCAGCGAGGGTGCGAGAGGGAGCCAGACACCCAACTTGTCACCACCATCCTCTCCTCCTCCTCCTCCTCCTCCTCCTCCTCACTCAAGTGAGCTCGAGTCGGCACTGCACTCTCTCCCAGCTCCAGATCGATCGATCGCCGAGCATACTCGGCTTCTTGATCGATCGTTTGTTGTCTAGCCTAGCATACCCTGCTTCTTGGTCGAGTCGTCGATCATGGTGCAGCCGGTGTTCGACGCGGCGGTGCTGAGCGGCCGGGCGGACATCCCGTCGCAGTTCATCTGGCCCGAGGGCGAGAGCCCGACCCCGGACGCCGCCGAGGAGCTGCACGTCCCGCTCATCGACATCGGCGGCATGCTCTCCGGCGACGCCGCCGCGGCCGCCGAGGTGACGCGCCTCGTGGGCGAGGCCTGCGAGCGGCACGGCTTCTTCCAGGTCGTCAACCACGGCATCGACGCCGAGCTGCTGGCGGACGCGCACCGCTGCGTGGACGCCTTCTTCACCATGCCCCTCCCGGAGAAGCAGCGCGCGCTGCGCCGCCCCGGCGAGTCCTGCGGCTACGCCAGCAGCTTCACCGGCCGGTTCGCCTCCAAGCTGCCCTGGAAGGAGACGCTGTCCTTCCGCTCCTGCCCCTCCGACCCCGCCCTCGTCGTCGACTACATCGTCGCCACCCTCGGCGAGGACCACCGCCGCCTCGGGTAAGCGACCTTACCAAGCAGACCGAACAAAGCAGAGCATCTTCCTCCCATACGGCCGAACTGAAAACGCTAACGACCAAGAAACCATTGGACTTTTACAGGGAGGTGTACGCCCGGTACTGCTCGGAGATGAGCCGGCTGTCGCTGGAGATCATGGAGGTGCTCGGGGAGAGCCTGGGCGTCGGCCGCGCACACTACCGGCGCTTCTTCGAGGGCAACGACTCCATCATGCGCCTCAACTACTACCCGCCGTGCCAGCGGCCGATGGAGACGCTGGGGACGGGCCCGCATTGCGACCCGACGTCGCTGACCATCCTCCACCAGGACAACGTCGGCGGGCTGCAGGTGCACACGGAGGGCCGGTGGCGTTCCATCCGGCCGCGGGCCGACGCCTTCGTCGTCAACATCGGCGACACCTTCATGGCGCTCTCAAACGGGCGGTACAAGAGTTGTCTCCACCGCGCTGTCGTGAACAGCAAGGTCCCGAGGAAGTCGCTGGCCTTCTTCCTGTGCCCGGAGATGGACAAGGTGGTGGCGCCGCCGGGGACGCTGGTGGACGCCGCCAACCCGCGCGCCTACCCGGACTTCACGTGGCGGTCGCTGCTCGACTTCACGCAGAAGCACTACCGCGCCGACATGAAGACCCTCGAGGTGTTCTCCTCCTGGATCGTCCAGCAGCAGCAGGGCCAGCTCGCCCTCCAGCCCCAGCCCGCCAGGACATGATGGATTGAACGTACCAGACAGAGGTCGGAGCTCTCTGCTCTGCTCTGCTCCTCCCACCATTAGCCAGCCATTGATTCAGCTTAGCTGCTGAGACTGAGAAAAGAGAAAAATCATCCGTCGATCGAATGTTATTATTATTACAGCTTACTTAATTGGTTGATCTAGTTGTAGCACGTACTACGTACGAAGAAGCATGGACGGATGGCAAGATTTCCTAGATGATAATTTCCTAATACTTACTTGCAGCCTTTGCCACTCACTGGCATGAGCCATGAGGCATGAGCCGAGCTCATGAGGTCATGAAGGGTTTGTCGTGGGGTGGTGCATCTGTTTCTGTTTTGTCGTATCATCTGTTGCAGAATTTTGTATTGGCTACTCCACATAGGATAGTTGGTATGGCAGTGGCACGACGGACAAGGTAGGGAGGGTGGTGACTGGATATCGGACGCCTGCCAACTGCCGTTGCATCTCTTCCACTTGCTACTAGCTACTCTACTCCTCTATGTACATGTAGGAGTGACATACTGTGGCAGCAAGATGCACCGCTCCATCCTGGCCGGTGGGACAAGAATCAACCAAGAACAACAGATTCCATTCAACCAAGGAAGGCATCTTCTACCACTTTCTATGTGTGTGTGTGCGCTCTTTTGTCGTAATGTTATCTGGCGAATGTCAGCTGGGAAGGGGATGACATGCGGCGGACACACTTTCCTAACAGTTTTAGTTACGGCACGAGATCAAATAGTGACGGTTTCAGAAGCAAAATGTCTTTCTGTGAGGAAACTATCTTGCAGTTCTGAAGAAACCGCCAACCCCCATACAACTAAAACTGTCATCTAAACGTTTGCAAATGCCAGCCCTCCCCCAACGAACATTCACCAGTTAAGAGCAACTCTAGCAGACCTCGCAAAAGGTCCCGACCCGCAAAATAACCGGCAAAATGCGGGTCGGCGCGGGAAATCCCGCCCGAACAAACCCGCAAACGCGACCGGCCCACAAAAATTTTTGAGGGGCGCGGCAAAAACTTTACCCCGCAAATACGCGGGTTCCCCCACTCCGGTCCGTCGGTGCCCTGCATATAGCGGGAGCGGTTGGTGGGGAGGACATTTAAGCCCGCGCGATTCCCCACCAACCACCTCCCCTCTCCCCCTCGCCCCGCCGCCCTGCCGTCGGTGCCCTTCATATAGCGGGAGCGGTTGATGTCCTATGTATCCAATGTGGTTGAAAAAGCAAAGAAATGCAAATCGAGTTGCAAATGAGGTCCAAATTTACGTTTTGCGGGTCAGGGGAACGGCCGCAAAGGCAGACCTCGCAAAGACGACTCGTAAAAGAGGATATGGGCCGGCTTTATGGGATCTGCCTCTGCGGCCATTCGCGCCGGCCTGCAAAACCGTTTTTCCGCGAATTGCAAACACGTTTTGCGCGTCGGCGGGTTGCGGGGTCGGCTAGAGATGCTCCAAGAGGGTCCTTCTCTTTGTGATGGAGATGAAATTGGATCAGCATCAAGCAAGCATGGTAAGTAAACATTAAGAAGAAGATGCAACCATCAGAGGAATTAAGGAGTGATATATAACAGGCAGACAGGACAGATGTAGGTAGGAAGGGCACACACACACACACACACACATATATATGAATAATACATACATATGTGACATGTCCATGTATCCGGGCCATGAATGTATGGATGGGGGGAGGTGGATAGATGCGAAGAACAAGAAGGTGATGGGTGGGAGGAGAGAAAGAATGGGAAAAATGGAAACTGAGGGAGACAGGGGGCATGGGCAGGCCAGGAAGCGACCAAATCAGCTCCCATCCGGTTTTATCCTTCCCTCCTGCTGCTATCTCCCTCTCCCTCTTGCTGCAGGCTGCCTGGGCTGGGCTGGGCACAATCAGACTCAGTAGTAGTACCGCTGGACAGGGACGAATTGAATCGAGTCAGCAGCGGGCTAGCAGCCATCGTACAAGCCAAATCGCATTAACGAGTTGAGTTCTAGCTAGGCTGGGGTCGAGCCTGCCTGGCTGCATTCGCCCGCGCCCACCAGCAGAATCCGCCACCATATCCCTGCGATCGCGCCGCCTGCCCAAACCTCCATGAATTATTCTGGGAGCCAAGTTGTAGCTAGCTTCTCTGATGCAAGTGAGCCAAGCTGTGGTGGTGTTGGTTGCCGCACTAGAGATCTTGGTTGGTTCCTCGTATGATTTCTTCAACAACACGAAGAAGCTTTCTTGATCTCAAACGCCGTCGTCATTCCAATATTATGCAGGCATGATTTACTACAAGGGATACTCTTTCAGAGTATTTTAGAAAAACCTCTGTATCGAGCGAGGTACACAGTAATTTTATTAAATGATATAGCAACAAATTACGAAATGTCACAGTCTACTCCCTCCGTACAAAAATATAGTGCGTCCTCGGTTCCCGCGCTTTGACTGTGACCATAAATCTAACCAACGAGACCGACTGCGGCGGGAGCAAAATTTTTACCAGTGAATTTGTATTCAAAAGGACTTTTCAATTATATAATTTTTGCGCCCGCTGAAATCGTTCTCGTTGGTTAAATATATGGTCAAAGTGGAAACTCGGGAAGCACGAGCGCACTATATTTTAAAACGGAGGGAGTATTTTATTATTGGACCCTTAACCATTGGGATTGTCAAAGTGACCAGAGGAGAGGTCTCCGAGACCCAGATTGTGCAGAGGCTTCGAGAGTTAGCTCCAGGGGACTTCCAGTGGGAGCTCGTCAGTCTTGTGGCAAGGTTGTTTAGGGTTGAGTTCCCTTCGAAGGAGGATTTACAGAGAATTATGAGTTTTGGGTTGTGCAAAGTGCCCGGTACAGAGTGTATCCTCGAGTTCCATGAGTGGTAGCAGGTTGACCCTCAGGGTAAGCCTCTTACTCAGGCTTGCTTGCGTTTTTCCGGGCTCCCTCGAAGGCGATGCAGGATGCTAGAGTCGTGGCTAGCTTGGGCATCATGATGGGGAAAACAAAGCGAGTGGATATGGCTTTTACCAGAGCTCACGGGGTAGCTCGTCTACTGGTTAGTATTTTGGACATTGAGTTCGTGCCTGATGTGATCAAGTGGACATATCGAGGCCAGATTTATAACCTAGTGATTTAGTTTGAGGATGAGAGCCTGTTCGCCGAGGCGGCTAACGGGACTGATGTTGACATGCACGAGGGTGATGACAGCGCAGGAGCGAAGGAGACACCGGTCGAGAATACTGGACGAGAGTTGTCCAAGGGACCGTGGTCCGTTTCTCAGACGACCGGGGATGGGACGGTTCCACCCTTCTCGGTGCCTACGACTTCTCTCAGATTTGGGTCTTTCGAGCCAGCTTCTGCACCTGCGAGACTTTAGAGTGATCGAGTGGAGTCTGACGAGGTGTTTGAGCTCGCGTTGCCTGCTTTGGTGTTTGAGGATGCTGTGAGCCCCGTTCTTGGGGCCTTGCCGGTCTCGGTCAGGGGAGAGGAGGAGGTTCCCTCCCATGTTCTGCACGTTGACTCGTCTCAAGTACATAAGAAAAAGCAAATCATAAAACAAAAATGTCACAATATACTCCCTCTATTCCAAAATATAGTGTGTCTTCTGTTCCCGCGCTTCAACTGTGACCATAATGTTGGGGAACGTAGTAATTTCAAAAAAATTCCTACGCACACGCAAGATCATGGTGATGCATAGCAACGAGAGGGGAGAGTGTGTCCACGTACCCTCGTAGACCGAAAGCGGAAGCATTATGACAACGCGGTTGATGTAGTCATACGTCTTCACGATCCGACCGATCCAAGCACCGAACGTATAACACCTCCGAGTTCAGCACACGTTCAGCTCGATGACGATTCCTGGACTCCGATCCAGCAGGGTGTCGGGGATGAGTTCCGTCAGCACGACGGCGTGGTGACGATGATGATGTTCTACCGACGCAGGCCTTCGCCTAAGCACCGCAACGATATGACCGAGGTGGAATATGGTGGAGGGGGGCACCGCACACGTCTAAGGAACAATCACCAAGGTCAACTTATGTGTCTAGAGGTGCCCCCCTGCCCCCGTATATAAAGGAGGGAGGGGGAGGTGCGGCCGGCCCCCTAGGGGTGCGCCTGGAGGAGTCCTACTCCCACCGGGAGTAGGACTCCCCCCTCTTGCCTTGTTGGAGAAGGAAGGGGGAAGGGGGAAAGAGGAAAGGGGGGCGCCGCCCCCCCCCCCCCTTCCTTGTCCTATTCGGACTAGGGGCGCGGCCTGCCCTGGCCGGCCCTCCTCTTCTCTCTTATGGCCCATGTAGGCCCATTGACCCCCGGGGGGGTTCCGGTAACCCCCCGGTACTCCGGTAAACTCCCGATTTCACCCGGAACGATTCCGATATCCAAATATAGGCTTCCAATATATCAATCTTTATGTCTCGACCATTTCGAGAATCCTCGTCATGTCCGTGATCACATCCGGGACTCCGAACAACCTTCGGTACATCAAAACTTATAAACTCATAATAAAACTGTCATCGTAACGTTAAGCGTGCGGACCCTACGGGTTCGAGAACTATGTAGACATGACCTAGAACTGTTTCCGATCAATAACCAATAGCGGAACCTGGATGCTCATATTGGCTCCTACATATTCTATGAAGATCTTTATCGGTCAAACCGCATAACAACATACGTTGTTCCCTTTGTCATCGGTATGTTACTTGCCCGAGATTCGATCGTCGGTATCCAATACCTAGTTCAATATCGTTACCGGCAAGTCTCTTTACTCGTTACATAATGCATCATTCCATAACCAACTCATTGGTTACATTGCTTGCAAGGCTTATAGTGATGTGCATTACCGAGAGGGCCCAGATATACCTCTCCGACAATCGGAGTGACAAAACCTAATCTAGAAATACGCCAACTCAACATCTACCTTTGGATACACTTGTAGAGCTCCTTTATAATCACCCAGCTACATTGTGACGTTTGGTAGCACACAAAGTGTTCCTCCGGTAAACGGGAGTTGCATAATCTCATAGTCATAGGAACATGTATAAGTCATGAGGAAAGCAACAACAACATACTAAACGATCGTGTGCTAAGCTAACGGAATGGGTCAAGTCAATCACATCATTCTCCTAATGATGTGATCCCGTTAATCAAATGACAACTCTTTGTCCATGGCTAGGAAGCATAACCATCTTTGATTAATGAGCTAGTCAAGTAGAGGCATACTAGTGACAATCTATTTGTCTATGTATGCACACATGTATTATGTTTCCGGTTAATACAATTCTAGTATGAATAATAAACATTTATCATGATATAAGGAAATAAATAATAACTTTATTTTTGTCTCTAGGGCATATTTCCTTTAGTCTCCCACTTGCACTAGAGTCAATAATCTAGTTCACATCGCCATGTGATTTAACACCAATATTCACATCTGTATGTGATTAATACCTATAGTTCACATCGTCATGTGACCAACACCCGAAGGGTTTACTAGAGTCAATAATCTAGTTCACATCTCTATGTGATTAACATCCAAAGAGTACTAAGGTATGATCATGTTTTGCTCGTGAGAGAAGTTTAGTCAACGGGTCTGTCACATTCAGAGCCGTATGTATTTTGCAAATATTCTATGTCTATAATGCTCTGTACGGAGGTAATCTAGCTAATTGCTCCCACTTTCAATATGTATCTAGATTGAGACTTAGAGTCATCTGGATTAGTGTAAAAGCTTGCATCGATGTAACTCTTTACGACGAACTCTTTTCTCACCTCCATAATCGAGAAACATCTCCTTAGTCCTCACTAAGGATATTCTTGACCGTTGGCCAGTGATCTACTCTTAGATCAAAATTGTATTCCTTTGCCAAACTCAGAGCAAGGTATACAATAGGTCTGGTACTGTGACGCCCGGATAATCAAGCTACAGTAACATCTGCTAATAATGCCACGACACCTCGATTACGGTTGCTAATCTCGCGTTAGTTCGAAATCAATTCGAATTCTAATTCAAAAGAAAAGCAAATAACAAAAGTTTTCAAAATATTAAAACTAAAATGTCCAGGGTGAGCCAAATAATGCATAGGTAGGTATGGAGAGGAAACCATACTTCTGTAAGGTATTCAAATTTACTAAAATAAATAAAACAGCAGCTAAACCTATTGTAAATGCCCTTTTGAAATTTATAAAAATGAGAACTAAATATTTTAAATACCAAAATATATTGTGGCGGTGGGCTAATTTGCAACCTCCATTTAGGTACTCTTTTTATAATTTTACTAAAGCAATAGCTATTAAAACTATAATAAAAACAGAAAAAGAATAAAAAAAGGAAACAAAGCCCCCTGCTGAGCCGTGGCCCAGCTGGCCACCAGGCCAACAACCGGCCAGCCCACTAACCAGGCCGGCCCACCCCACTTCCTATACACCCCTGCCCAAACCCTAACCGACACCCAGTACCCCACTCCTCCTCGTTCCCACTCTCCCTCTCTCTCTCCCGATCCCATCTGGGTCGAGGCACCCGAGCCCGCCGCCGTCGTTCGACTCGCGGCGCTACCCGTCGCCACCGCCCGGGGCCACCTCGCCGGACCGCCGCACCACCGCCCCCTGCCTCCTCCCAGGCGCCCCCTACTCGACTGGATCGGGGAGGGGCCAGATCCCGCGCCGCCCTGAGCCTGCGACGCCGGCGCCCATCCCCGGCGCCGCCTTGTCGCTGCTGTGCTCCGCCACCTCGTCGTCGCCGCTCCATCGCCTCTCCCTCGCCGACGCCAACGCGCCCCGTCGCCCCCCTTCCCTGCTCGCAAGTGAGCGCCGCCGTCCCCCTTCGCCCCCTCTCTCCCTGTGTCGCCCCGGTAACCACCATCCCCACCCGCGGTCGACGCGCTCCGGCCCCGCCCGTTGCATGCTCACCGCGCACCTCTCCCCGTCGTTCCCGCGCACGGCCTCGCTGGCCCACGGCCGCGGCCACGGCGCTCGACCGCCCTGCTCGTGACCCGTGGCCGCGCCACCATCGCCTCCTCCTCATGCGCCTCCCCCCACTGCGTCGCGGCCTTCGCCTGGACGCCGCCCCTCGCTGCCGATTCCTAGCGCCCGCACGCGTGCCGGCCGCCTCGGTCACGCCCGGTGGCCTCACCCCCACACCGCCGCCCCGCAACGCCCGGTCGGGTGCGCCCCTGTTCGGGCTGTGCCCCGACGCCCGCGCCCTCTAGGCCCCTATGGGCCACAGACATGTGGGGCCCGGCCCCAGAACGTTTAAAAAAAGAGAAGAAAAGAAAAAGGAAATAAGATAAAAATGAATTAATAAAATTAATAAATAAATAATCAATTAATTAGTGAATTAATTAACTTAATTAAGCTTGTTTAGTTAACCTAATTAACTATTGTGAGTTAATTAAACTATGATTAGATTAGTTAAATCATAATTAGAGTAAATAGAGTATGACATGGGGGACCCACACGTCAGATTGACGCAGTCAACTCCCTGTTGATTGCTGACGTCATGCTGACGTCATGATGACGTCAGCGTGCACTATTCTGGATAATGTTAGAATTAATTAGTTAAATAAATTCTAAAAATGATTAAAACTTTAGAAAATCATATAAAATAAACCGTAGGTCAAATGAAAATACTTTCTACATGAAATTTGCCCAGAACGACGAGACGAACCCGGATACGCAGCCCGTTCGTCCACCACACACCCCTAACATATCAAACACGCAACTTTCCCCCTCCGGTTCATCTGTCCGAAAACGCGAAACACCGGGAATACTTTCCCGGATGTTTCCCCCCTTCGTCAGTAGCACCTACTACTACGTTAGGTCACCCCTAGCATCGCGTATTGCCATGTTATATTTTGTGATGCTTTGATTGCTCTGTTATTTATTATGTTCCCCCTCCGTTACTTCTTTCCGGTAGACCTCGAGACTGCCGGCGATCCCCAGTTCGACTACGGTGTTAACGACCCTTCCTTCTTGCCAGAGCAACCAGGCAAGCCCCCCCCCCCCCCCTTGATCACCAGATATTGCCTATTCTCATCTATACTGCTTGCATTAGAGTAGTGTAGCATGTTACTGCTTTCCGTTAATCCTATTCTGATGCATAGCCTGTCATTGTTGCTACATTCATTGATACCTTACCCGCAATCCTAAATGCTTAGTATAGGATGCTAGTTTATCATCATTGGCCCTACAGTCTTGTCAGTCTGCCTCGCTATACTATTGGGCCGTGATCACTCGGGAGGTGATCACGGGTATGTACTATACATACATACATACTATATAGATGGTGACTAAAGTCGGGTCAGCTCGATGAGTACCCGCAAGTGATTCTGATGAGGGGGCTGAAAGGACAGGTGGCTCCATCCCGGTAGAGGTGGGCCTGGGTTCCCGACGGCCCCCGACTGTTACTTTGTGGCGGAGCGACAGGGCTGGTTGAGACCACCTAGGAGACAGGTGGGCCTGGCCCTGTTCGGCGTTCGCGGATACTTAACACGCTTAATGAGATCTTGGTATTTGATCTGAGTCTGGCCATTTGGTCTATACGCACTAACCATCTACGCGGGAGTAGTTATGGGTATCCCGGCATCGTGGTATCAGCCGAAGCACTTCTTGACGTCAGCGACTGAGCGGGGCGCGCCGGGTTGGACTGCATTAACGCAACTTCCTTTGTAATGGAGGTTGCTAGGTCTGCTCACCGGCCGCATACGCAACATGCAGGTGTGCTAAGGGCGATGGGCCCAGACCCCTGTGCGCTTAGGTTTAGACCGGCGTGCTGACCTCTCTGTTGTGCCTAGGTGGGGCTGCGACGTGTTGATCTTCCGAGGCCGGGCATGACCCAGGAAAGTGTGTCCGGCCAAATGGGATCGAGCGTGTTGGGTTATGTGGTGCACCCCTACAGGGAAGTTAATCTATTCGAATAGCCATGATCTTCGGTAACAGGACGACTTGGAGTTGTACCTTGACCTTATGACAACTAGAACCGGATACTTAATAAAACACACCCTTCCAAGTGCCAGATACAACCCGGTGATCGCTTTTCCACAGGGCGACGAGGGGAGGATCGCCGGGTAGGATTATGCTATGCGATGCTACTTGGAGGACTTTAGTCTACTCTCTTCTACATGCTGCAAGACGGAGGCTGCCAGAAGCGTAGTCGTCGACAGGATTAGCTATCCCCCTCTTATTCTGGCATTCTGCAGTTCAGTCCACTGATATGGCCCTTTACACATATATCCATGCATATGTAGTGTAGCTCCTTGCTTGCGAGTACTTTGGATGAGTACTCACGGTTGCCTTGTTCCCCCTTTTCCCCCTTTCTTAACCCGGTTGCTGCGACCAGACGATGGAGCCCAGGAGCCAGACGCCACCATCGATGACGACTACTACACCGGAGGTGCCTTCTACTACATGCAGCCCGCTGACGACGACCAGGAGTAGTTAGGAGGATCCCAGGCAGGAGGCTTGCGCCTCTTTCGATCTGTATCCCAGTTTGTGCTAGCCATCTTATGGAAACTTGTTTAACTTATGTCTGTACTCAGATATTGTTGCTTCCGCTGACTCGTCTATGATCGAGCACTTGCATTCGAGCCCTCGAGGCCCCTGGCTTGTATTATGATGCTTGTATGACTTATTTTATTTTTAGAGTTGTGTTGTGATATCTTCCCGTGAGTCCCTGATCTTGATCGTACACGTTTGCGTGTATGATTAGTGTACGATTGAATCGGGGGCGTCACAAGTTGGTATCAGAGCCGACTGCCTGTAGGAATCCCCCTTCCGCACTCCTTGGCCGAAGTCGAGTCTAGACATTACAAAACTTTTACTAACATGGATGTGTGCCTTACGGGCCCACGTCGCCAATGGGTGGTACTAGGATGTTTTACTCCTCGACCTTTACTCTGGGACTCTGAACTCTCTTCTATTCGGGCTAAATTAATTTTGCTAAATCTAACATTAGGATCTCGTTATCATTTTCACCCGGAGAGCCCCTTATTACTGATGATCGTCTGCTGCACGTGAAGACCCTGAAGATACTCTCTGTTGTTAACCCGAGAACTTGTGTTCATCGCGATTGCAAATCCACTTCCACCGTCAACCCTTATGGATAACTACTTATAGTTGTTATTCTTACATTCATCCCCAGTTGGTCTTGTTATTACAAGATACCCCGAAACACTCGTCGTTGTTTCGATAATCCTTTAAGCTTATTGCCTTGCTGTTCTTTGTCACCTGAATACCCATACGGTTAAATCGTTGCACTTATCGAGTATCCGCTCCTTCTTAGTTGTTCAGGTGTTTCACAAAAATCTTCGAAATACTATTCGATCCTCCGAAAATCCTTAGCAGCTTTATTGCTTTGCAAATACTTGTCTACTTGCATTATGGATGCTTCCCATATATCTGGCAATATTCACTAGTATCTTTTGACACCGTCATTTTGATCCTATTGATTCAACATGTGTGCGAATGCACACAATCATCTATCAACCCTTCTAAATTATCATTCCGGCTCAGACATCATTTTGAACATGAGCTGGTTCTCGACCAAACTATTTGTCGTCAATTGTGCCTCTGGTCTATCCAACTTATCCATCCTTGATCAGAGCGTCTGCTTCTGATCCTTTGTTTTGGAAATAATAATTCCTTTGCATTTGAGCTCTGAATTAGTCAGTTGTTTCTATAATCCAATGCCTTTGCATTGTTACTTCCTCTGGTTGTGTGTCGATGCTCACATCAGCTCCGTTGTGGACCGGCAGATCCTTTGTTGGATTTTAACCGATAGTGTCCTTCATATTCAATCACTTTGGAAGTTCTTTCTCCATTGGTTAATCCTATCCTGTGATTGACCAACCATGCTCTGCTTTTGAGCTTGTGTTATTTACTCCTGAAGCTTGTGGTATATGTTTCCATGATATCCTGACGGTTGAACCTATGCCTTCCTTAATATGTGTGAACTCGGAAGTTTTCACGAGTCATACTCATCTGGTATTTCACCAGGTAAAACTTTCAACACTAATGCTTTTATCAAAGCGAGAAGTGAATGGAAGGTTATACATTGAAGAAGTGGGAGTCGACCTTGAACTTTGTGTTCATGCCCATGGACACGATGTAGAACTTATCATGGAAGCTGCTCGTAAAAATAATTACCCCCTTTTTAGAAGTTCATCTTGTATCCGTGGTTCGATCATTTGTGATTGTGGTTCCGTCCATAATTTCTTCCTTTGATTCCATTTCTCACACAAGTTAAAGCGCTTGTCTTCTATATATTAATACACCCAACTTCAACCTTTCATTTGATATGCCTTGGAGTATTATCCCCCTGGTATCTCGAGGATATCATGCCATCACACTACATCTTATGAATTTGTGCTGGAGTAATACCTTTCCCTATCAGAGTCACTACACGAGTTCTGGGTTGTCGTCAACCGAGAACATCGATAAGTGAATTGATTCCGCGCTCCGACCTTCGATACGATAACTCTAAGTAATTTTCGTTGCTTATGAGTTTAATAATCCTTCTAAGTCATTCCTAGCCTGATTGGCTATATCATTAACGTGCTAAATTTTAACCGTGCTACCTGGTCCTTCCCGGAGCACAATTTTTGATGATGGGCTAAGCTTACGTCGATATTCCTCGTCATATCATTACGCCTTGAAGAGCAAGCTTGATTCCGTGTTTGTGCCATACCCGTGGTTCCAATAACATTTCGCTTCATCATTCCTTTGACTTGATGTCATCGCCGATCGATTACGTCTTGAAATCTCTCGACTGCTATGTCGTGATCATCATCAGCATTCCGAGCTCTTCCAGGATATCAATCGGATTCATGAAGAGAAATACCATCCTTGCCCTCGATGGGTCGTGTTATCATCGTCCACTTTATTGCCTTCCCTCCGACACAAACTTGTTCGTGTTTTGTGTTATACCTTGAGTTCATTGCTACCCAACATTGTTCTTCTTCACCTTGGAAGTATTGCCATCTTTTATGTCAAGAAAGTCGTGAGAAATTCACCATCCTTAAGAATTCTTGATACAAGTGATACTTATTAACATCACCATCCTTTTCTTGGTCCCCGTATTGTTTTTAACCGGGATACCGATATGCTAACATTGTTGCTTGAGTTCTCTACTTCTAGCAAACCTATTGCTTTGAAGTTAACGATCGACAGTTCGTTCTTAGACCGTTGGTAATTGAATCATCACTCTAACATTGATCTTGCTGCCTAAGGTCATTTTTTTTCAGACACACCTTTCAACTAATGATTGATGGTGTATGATTTCCTCGAGCATACAACATTATATCATTTCAATCAACAAGTGTCATCTTCTTGTTCACATTATTGTGGAAATCCATCCGTTTGGAATTCTCGGTGAATTATTGCTGAGCCCATCAGCCACCTCCTCATCCTCTCCTTGGTTTAATGATGAACTATTGTTTCAGGAACCCGCTCCCATAGTTCATTTCCCGAGAATCTTGCAATGTCATTTCAACGATTTGTGTTGCACCTTTTCTTCTCGGACATCCTGAGTCTGAGGTATCATGACACCATCGGATCTGAATCTCGGTCAGATATGATGGTTGGGGCATATTTCCAAGAGTTATAACATTGGTCTATGTATGACCTGGTAAGGTGATGACATGCCTAGCACCCCCGGCCGGAGGACCTATTATTATAGTTTCCTTTCTGGCAAGGTTAACCATTCTTCCATGAGGAAATTGTAAGACTTACTCTATAAGTTATTCCTGATGGATCCTTTGTGTTCCCAAAGTCTGACCTTTGCTCGAAGACCATGTCGATGCTATCTCGAAGCATGTTTGTGGTACTCTGATTTTCAACAAGTACATTTGAAGCCCAATGCTAAACGTTTCCTGTCCAATTATCCAAACACCGCTGTATGGGTATTGTCATGAAATTTGTCTCCCCTACCTAAATGGTTTCTACTTTCTATCCCGTCGTGGATATCTTGCTCTACTTGACCTTGGGAAGGGTATACCCCTGGTATATGTGTCAAACACAATTTCCTTTCCATTGTTCTGTCTGATCTGATGATCACATTTTCCTTTCCATTGATTTATTTAACCTTCCTTGTGATCCATAGGATCTAAGCAGTAATATTCTTCTGCTTATGTATACACCTTGGTGTACAACCGTGTCAGTAAGACCCTGTTGAAATTGTCGATAGCATTCCGGTCACCACCGATGGACGAGAACTTTGCCTATTGGTCCGCCTCGGTCAACGAGCAGGAAAATGGTTCTCTTCGTCCCTCGCCCTTGGTATCGACATTGTTGCCAACATAATTGACAGGCTATCCTATGACATGCCTTTCTTGCATGATCACGCAAGACGTCTCCGCCCTTCCTACTTTTAACCCACATGGTGGGCCCATAACCCACAGTTCCGCAGGATCGAAACCTGACTCTCCTGTACACCCCCTGTTCCCAAAGTTATTCCTCTCGCGTGGACTCGTATGTAATTCATGAGCCACCTTCCGATGAGATCACCAATTCTGGCATCGGAAACAATAATTATTTCATTGCTTGGAACCCCTTTCACCTTCTGATCAGGCATCGAACGCTTGCCTATCCGTTTGAAAATTATCATGGTACCTCCTTACTTTGCTCTCGATATTTTCTTAAGATTCAATTCGAGAGTAACTTCTGCCACCTTCCTCGATGTTATCGACCAGATAGTCAACCTTGTAGAGGTCTGTCCTTTTGAAGCTACCCCTTATCCTTTCCGTAAGTACGATGAAGATCCCCAAGTAAGGACGACGACTTGATCATGGTGACTTGAAGCAGAGAAATGAAGACATCAACGGAAGGGATCAACCTCTTCGAGAAGAGCAACTATGACCAAGAAGAATCGTTAGAATTTCATAACCAGATCCCTTCCCCCCTTATAACCGCTCCTAAATATCGGGACGAGATTTCTTGTAGTGGAGGAGAATTGTGATGCCCGGATAATCAAGCTACAGTAACATCTGCTAATAATGCCACGACACCTCGATTACGGTTGCTAATCTCGCGTTAGTTCGAAATCGATTCGAATTCTAATTCAAAAGAAAAGCAAACAACAAAAGTTTTCAAAATATTAAAACTAAAATGTCCAGGGTGAGCCAAATAATGCATAGGTAGGTATGGAGAGGAAACCACTCTTCTGTAAGGTATTCAAATGCACTAAAATAAATAAAACAGCATCTAAACCTATTGTAAATGCCCTTTTGAAATTTATAAAAATGAGAACTAAATATTTTAAATACCAAAATATATTGTGGCGGTGGGCTAATTTGCAACCTCCATTTAGGTACTCTTTTTATAATTTTACTAAACCAATAGCTATTAAAACTATAATAAAAACAGAAAAAGAATAAAAAAGGAAACAAAGCCCCCTGCTGGGCCGTGGCCCAGCTGGCCACCAGGCCAACAACCGGCCAACCCACTAACAAGGCCGGCCCACCCCACTCCCTATACACCCCTGCGCAAACCCTAACCGACACCCAGTACCCCACTCCTCCTCGTTCCCCACTCTCCCTCTCTCTCTCCCGATCCCATCTGGGTCGAGGCACCCGAGCCCGCTGCCGTCGTTCGACCCGCGGCGCTACCCGTCGCCGCCGCCCGGGGCCACCTAGCCGGACCGCCGCACCACCGCCCCCTGCCTCCTCCCAGGCGCCCCCCTACTCGACTGGATCGGGGAGGGGCCAGATCCCGCGCCGCCCTGAGCCTGCGACGCCGGCGCCCATCCTCGGCGCCGCCTCGTCGCTGCTGTGCTCCGCCACCTTGTCGTCGCCGCTCCATCGCCTCTTCCCTCGCCGACGCCAACGCGCCCCGTCGCCCCCCCTTCCCTGCTCGCAAGTGAGCGCCGCCGTCCCCCTTCGCCCCCTCTCTCCCTATGTCACCCCGGCCACCACCATCCTCGCCCGCGGTCGACGCGCTCCGGCCCCACCCGTTGCGCGCTCACCGCACACCTCTCCCCGTCGCTCCCGCGCACGGCCTCGCTGGTCCACGGCCGCGGCCACGGCGCTCGACCGCCCTGCTCGTGACCCGTGGCCGCGCCACCATCGCCTCCCTCCTCATGCGCCTCCCCCCACTGCATCGCGGCCTTCGCCTGGACGCCGCCCCTCGCTGCCGATTCCCGGCGCCCGCACGCGTGCCGGCCGCCTCGGTCGCGCCCGGTGGCCTCACCCCCACACCTGCCGCCCCGCAACGCCCGGTCGGGTGCGCCCCTGTTCGGGCTGTGCCCCGACGCCTGCGCCCTCTAGGCCCCTATGGGCCACAGACATGTGGGGCCCGGCCCCAGAACGTTTAAAAAAAGAGAAGAAAAGAAAAAGGAAATAAAATAAAAATGAATTAATAAAATTAATAAATAAATAATCAATTAATCAGTGAATTAATTAACTTAATTAAGCTTGTTTAGTTAACCTAATTAACTATTGTGAGTTAATTAAACTGTGATTAGATTAGTTAAATCATAATTAGAGTAAATAGAGTATGACATGGGGGACCCACACGTCAGATTGACCCAGTCAACTCCCTGTTGACTGCTGACGTCATGCTGACGTCCTTGATGACGTCAGCGTGCACTATTCTGGATAATGTTAGAATTAATTAGTTAAATAAATTCTAAAAATGATTAAAACTTTAGAAAATCATATAAAATAAATCGTAGCTCAGATGAAAATACTTTCTACATGAAAGTTGCCCAGAACGACGAGACGAACCCGGATACGCAGTCCGTTCGTCCACCACACACCCCTAACATATCAAACACGCAACTTTCCCCCTCCGGTTTCATCTGTCCGAAAACCCGAAACACCGGGAATACTTTCCCGGATGTTTCCCTCTTTCGCCGGTATCACATAATACCGCGTTAGGACATACCTAGCACCGCGTATTGCCGCGTCTTGCTTTGTGTTGCATTTGATGCTCTGTTATTTATTGTGTTCCCCCTCCGCCACTCCTTTCCGGTAGACTCCGAGACCGCTGCCGATGTCCGTGTGTTCGACTACATCGAAGATGACCCCCTCCTTGCCAGAGCAACCAGGCAAGCACCCCCCCCCCTTTGATCACCAGATATCGCCTACTCTTTTCTCTATACTGCTTGCATTAGAGTAGTGTAGCATGTTATTGCTTTCCGTTATTCCTATCCTGATGCATAGCCTGTCCTTGCTACTACTGTTGTTACCATTACCTGCTATCCTACTGCTTAGTATAGGATGCTAGTGTTCCATCAGTGGCCCTACACTCTTGTCCGTCTGCCATGCTATACTACTGGGCCGTGATCACTTCGGGAGGTGATCACGGGCATATACGATATACTTTACATAGTTACATTACCTGTGATACTGTTCGGAGATGGGGGTTGAAGGGGCAGGTGGCTCCATCCCGGTAGAGGTGGGCCTGGGTTCCCGACGGCCCCCGACTGTTACTTTGTGGCGGAGCGGCAGGGCAGGTTGAGACCACCTAGGAGACAGGTGGGCCTGGCCCTGGTCGGCGTTCGCGGATATTTAACACGCTTAACGAGATCTAGGTATTTGATCTGAGTTGGCTATGAGCCTATACGCACTAACCATCGACGCGGGAGTAGTTATGGGTATCCCGGCGTCGTGGTATCAGCCGAAGCCTTCTTGACGTCAGCGACTGAGTGGCGCGCGCCGGGTTGGACTGCGTTAACGCAACTTCCTTTGTAATAGAGGTTGCTAGGTCTGCTCACCGGCCGCGTACGCAACGTGCAGGTGTGCTAAGGGCGATGGGCCCAGACCCCTGTGCGCTTAGGTTTAGACCGGCGTGCTGACCTCTCTGTTGTGCCTAGGTGGGGCTGCGACGTGTTGATCTTCCGCGGCCGGGCATGACCCAGGAAAGTGTGTCCGGCCAAATGGGATCAAGCGTGTTGGGTAAGTTGGTGCACCCCTGCAGGGAAGTTAATCTATTCGAATAGCCGTGATCTTCGGTAACAGGACGACTTGGAGTTGTACCTTGACCTTATGACAACTAGAACCGGATACTTAATAAAACACACCCTTCCAAGTTCCACAGACAACCCGGTGATCACTTTTCCACAGGGCGATGAGGGGAGGATCGCTGGGTAGGATTATGCTACTGCGATGCTACTGGAGATGCTACTTGGAGATGCTACTTGGAGATACTACTTGGAGGACTTCAATCTACTCTCTTTTACATGCTACAAGACGGAGGCTGCCAGAAGCGTAGTCTTCGACAGGATTAGCTATCCCCCTTTTATTCTGGCATTCTGCCGTTCAGTCCACTGATATGGCCCTTTACACATATACCCATGCATATGTAGTGTAGCTCCTTGCTTGCGAGTACTTTGGATGAGTACTCACGGATTGCCTTTTCTCCCTCTTTTCCCCCTTTCCTTTACCCGGTTGCTGCGACTAGACCAGATGCTGAGCCCAGGAGCCAGACGCCACCGTCGACGATGATCCTACTACACTGGAGGTGCTACTACGTGCAGGCCGCTGACGACGACCAGGAGTAGTTAGGAGGATCCCAGGCAGGAGGCTTGCGCCTCTTTCGATCTGTATCCCAGTTTGTGCTAGCCATCTTATGGCAACTTGTTTAACTTATGTATGTACTCAGATATTGTTGCTTTCGCTGACTCGTCTATGATCGAGCACTTGTATTCGAGCCCTGGAGGCCCCTGGCTTGTATTATGATGCTTGTATGACTTATTTTATTTTTAGAGTTGTGTTGTGATATCTTCCCGTGAGTCCCTGATCTTGATCGTACACGTTTGCGTGTATGATTAGTGTATGATTGAATCGGGGGCATCACAGGTACACAGCATAGCATACTTTATAGAACCTATGACTGAGGCATAGGGAAAGACTTTTCGTTCTCTTTCTATTTTCTACCATGGTCGGGTTTTGAGTCTTACTCAACTTCATACCTTTGCATCATAGCCAAGAACTCTTTCTTTGACTGTTCCATTTTGAACTACTTCAAAATCTTGTCAAGGTATGTACTAATTGAAAATCTTATCAAGCATCTTGATCTATCTCAATAGATCTTTATGCTCAATATGTAAGTAGCTTTACTGAGGTCTTTCTTTGAAAAACTCCTTTCAAACATTTCTTTATGCTTTCCAAAAATTCTACATCATTTCCGATCAACAATATGTAATTCACATATACTTATCAGAAAGGCTGTAGTGCTCCCACTCACTTTCTTGTAAATATAGGCCTTTCCAAAAGTCTGTAAAAAACCATATGCTTTGATCAACTCATCAAAGTGTATGTTCCAACTACGAGATGCTTGCACCAGTCCATTCATTGATCGCTGGAGCTTGCACATTTTGTTAGCACCTTTCGGATCGACAAAACCTTCTGGTTGCATCATATACAACTCTTTTTCTAGAAATCCATTCAGGAACACAGTTTTGATATCCATTTGCCAAATTTCATAAAATGTGGCAATTGCTAACATGATTCGGACAGACTTAAGCATCGTTACGAGTGAGAAAATCTCATCATATTCAACACCTTGAACTTGTCGAAAACCTTTTGCAACAAGTCGAGCTTTGTAGATAGTAACAGTACTATCAGTGTCCGTCTTCCTCTTGAAGATCCATTTATTTAACATGGCTTGCTGATCATCGAGCAAGTTAACCAAAGTCCATACTTTGTTCTCATACATGGACCCCATCTCAGATTTCATGGCCTCAAGCCATTTCACGGAATCTGGGCTCATCATCGCTTCCTCATAGTTTGTAGGTTCATCATGGTCTAGTAACATGACTTCTAGAAGAGGATTACCGTACCACTTTGGTGCGGATCTTATTCTGGAAGACCTACGAGGTTTTGTAGTAACTTGATCTAAAGTTTCATGATCATCATCATTAGCTTCCTCACTAATTGGTGTAGGTATCACTTGAACTGATTTCAGTGATAAACTATTTTCCAATTCAGGAGAAGGTACTATTACCTTATCAAGTTCTACTTTTCTCCCACTCACTTCTTTCGAGAGAAACTCCTTCACTAGAAAGGATCCATCTTAGCAACGAATATCTTGCCTTCGGATATGTGATAGAAGGTGTACCCAACAGTTTCCTTTGGGTATTCTATGAAGACGCACTTCTCTGATTTAGGTTCGAGCTTATCAGGTTGAAACTTTTTCACATAAGCATCGCAGCCCCAAACTTTAAGAAACGACAACTTTGGTTTCTTGCCAAACAACAGTTCATAAGGCGTCGTCTCAAACGGATTTTGATGGTGCCCTATTTAAAGTGAATGCAACTGTCTCTAATGCATAACCCCAAAATGATAGTGGTAAATCGGTAAGATACATCATAGATCACACCATATCCAAGAAAGTGCGGTTATGATGTTCGGACACACCATTACGCTGTGGTGTTCCATGTGGCGTGAGCTGTGAAACTATTCCACACTGTTTTATATGAAGGCCAAACTCGTAACTCAAATATTCTTCTCCACGATCAGATCGTAGAAATTTTATTTTCTTGTTACGATGATCTTCCACTTCACTCTAAAATTCTTTGAACCTTTCAAACTGTTTCAGACATATGTTTCATCAAGTAGATATACCCATATCTGCTTAAATCATCTGTGAAGGTGAGGAAATAACGATATCCGCCACGAGCCTCAACATTCATCGGACCACATACATCTGTATGTATGATTTCCAACAAATCTGTTGCTCTCTCCATAGTACCGGAGAACGGCGTTTTTAGTCATCTTGCCCATAAGGCACGGTTTGCAAGCATCAAATGATTCATAACCAATTGATTCCAAAAATCCATCTTGATGGAGTTTCTTCATTCGATTTACACCGATATGACCCAAACGACAGTGCCACAAGTAAGTTGCACTATCATTATCAACTCTGCATCTTTTGGCTTCAACATTATGAATATGTGTATCACCATGATCAAGATTCAATAAACCATCAACATTGGGTGTATGACCATAGAAGGTTTTATTCATGTAAACAGAATAACAATTTATTCTCTATCTTAGATGAATAACCGTATCGCAATAAACATGATCTAATCATATTTATGCTCAATGCAAACACCAAATAACATTTATTTAGGTTCAACACTAATCTCGAAAATATAGGGAGTGTACGGTGATGATCATATCAATCTTGGAACCACTTCCAACACACATCATTACTTGACCCTCAACTAGTCTCTATTTATTCTGTAACTCCTGTTTCGAGTTACTAATCATAGCAACCGAACAAGTAGCAAATACGCAGGGGCTACTATAAACACAAGTGAGGTACACATCAATAACATGTATATCAAATATACCCTTGTTCACTTTGCCATCCTTCTTATCCACCAAATATTCAGGGCATTCCGCTTCCAATGACCATTTCCTTTGCAGTAGAAGCACTTAGTTTTAGGCTTTGGTCCAGCTTTGGGCTTCTTTATGGGAGTGACAACTTGCTTGCCATTCTACTTGAAGTTCCCTTTCTTTTCCTTTGCCCTTTTCTTGAAACTAGTGATCTTGTCAATCATCAACACTTGATGCTCTTCTCTTGATTGCTACCTTCGTCGATTTCAGCATCACGAAGAGCTCGGGAATCATTTTTCATCATCCCTTGCATTATAGTTCATCATGAAGTTCCAGTAACTTGGTGAAGGTGACTAGAGAACTCTGCCAATCACTATCTTATCTGGAAGATTAACTCCCACTTGATTCAAGTGATTGTAGTACTTAGACAATCTAAGCACTTGCTCACTAGTTGAGCAATTCTCCTCCATCTTTTAGCTATAGAACTTGTTGGAGACTTCATATCTCTCAACTCGGGTATTTGCTTGAAATATTAACTTCAACTCCTGGAACATCTCATATGGTCCATAACGTTCAAAACGTCTTTGAAGTCCCGATTCTAAGGCGTTAAGCATGGTGCAGTAAAACTATCAAGTAGTCATCATATTGAGCTAGCCAAACGTTCATAACATCTGCATCTGCTCCTGCAATGGGTCTGTCACCTAGCGGTACATTAAGGACATAATTCTTTTGTGCAGCAATGAGGATAAACCTCATATCATGGATCCAATCCGCATCATTGCTACTAACATCTTTCAACACAATTTTCTCTAGGAACATATCAAAATAAACATAAGAAAGCAATAACGCAAGCTATTGATCTACAACATAATTTGCAAAATACTACCAGGACTAAGTTCACGATAAATTTAAGTTCAATTAATCATATTACTTAAGAACTCCCACTTAGATAGACATCCCTCTAATCCTCTAAGTGATTACGTGATCCATATCAACTGCTCCATGTCCGATCATCACGTGAGATGGAGTAATTTCAACGGTGAACATCAATATGTTGATCATATCTACTATATGATTCACGCTCGACCTTTCGGTCTCCGTGTTCCAAGGCCATATCTGTACATGCTAGGCTCGTCAACTTTAACCTGAGTATTCCGCATGTGCAACTGTTTTGCACCCGTTGTATTTGAACATAGAGCCTATCACACCCGATCATCACGTGGTGTCTCAGCACGAAGAACTTTCGCAACGGTGCATACTCAGGGAGAACACTTCTTGATAATTTAGTGAGAGATCATCTTAAAATGCTACCGTCAATCAAAGCAAGATAAGATGCATAAAGGATAAACATCACATGCAATCAATATAAGTGATATGATATGGCCATCATCATCTTGTGCTTGTGATCTCCATCTCCGAAGCACCGTCGTGATCACCATCGTCACCGGCGTGATACCTTGATCTCCATCGTAGCATCGTTGTCGTTACGCCATCTATTGCTTCTACGACTATCGCTACCGCTTAGTGATAAAGTAAAGCAATTACAAGGTGTTTGCATTTCATACAATAAAGCGACAACCATATGGCTCCTGCCAGTTGCCGATAACTCAGTTACAAAACATGATCATCTCATACAATAAAATTTAGCATCATGTCTTGACCATATCACATCACAACATGCCCTGCAAAAACAACTTAGACGTCCTCTACTTTGTTGTTGCAAATTTTACGTGGCTGCTACGGGCTGAGCAAGAACCTTTCTTACCTACGCATCAAAACCACAACGATAGTTTTTCAAGTTGGTGCTGTTTTAACCTTCGCAAGGACCGGGCGTAGCCACACTCGGTTCAACTAAAGTGAGAGATACAGACACCCGCCGGTCACCTTTACGCAACTAGTGCTCGTGGCGGTGAAACCAGTCTCGTGTAAGCGTACGCGTAATCTCGGTCCGGGCCACTTCATCTCACAATACCGCTGAACCAAAGTATGACATGCTGGTAAGCAGTATGACTTATATCGCCCACAACTCACTTGTGTTCTACTCGTGCGTATGACATCTACGCATAAAACCAGGCTCTGATGCCACTGTTGGGGAACGTAGTAATTTCAAAAAAAAAATCCTACGCACACGCAAGATCATGGTGATGCATAGCAACAAGAGGGGAGAGTGTGTCCATGTACCCTCGTAGACCGAAAGCGGAAGCGTTATGACAACACGGTTGATGTAGTCGTACATCTACGATCCCACCGATCCAAGCACCGAATGTACGGCACCTCCGAGTTCAGCACACTTTCGCTCGATGACGATCCCCGGACTCCGATCCAGCAGGGTGTCAGGGATGAGTTCCGTCAGCACGACAGCATGGTGACGATGATGATGTTCTACCGACGCAGGGCTTCGCCTAAGCACCGCAACGATATGACTGAGGTGGAATATGGTGGAAGGGGGCACCGCACACGGCTAAGGAACGATCATGAATATCAACTTGTGTGTCTAGAGGTGCCACCCTGCCCCCGTATATAAAGGAGGGAGGGGAAGGTGCGGCCGACCCCCTAGGGGTGCGCCTAGAGGAGTCCTACTCCCACCGGGAGTAGGACTCCCCCCTCTTGCCTTGTTGGAGAAGGAAGGGGGAAGGGGGAAAGAGGAAAGGGGGGCGCCGCCCCCCCCTTCCTTGTCCTATTCGGACTAGGGGCGCGGCCTGCCCTGGCCGGCCCTCCTCTTCTCTCTTATGGCCCATGTAGGCCCATTGACCCCCGGGGGGGTTCCGGTAACCCCCCGGTACTCCGGTAAAATCCCGATTTCACCCGGAACGATTCCGATATCCAAATATAGGCTTCCAATATATCAATCTTTATGTCTCGACCATTTCGAGACTCCTCGTCATGTCCGTGATCACATCCGGGACTCCGAACAACCTTCGGTACATCAAAACTTATAAACTCATAATAAAACTGTCATCGTAACGTTAAGCGTGCGGACCCTACGGGTTCGAGAACTATGTAGACATGACCTAGAACTGTTTCTGGTCAATAACCAATAGAGGAACCTGGATGCTCATATTGGCTCCTACATATTCTACGAAGATCTTTATCGGTCAAACCGCATAACAACATACGTTGTTCCCTTTGTCATCGGTATGTTACTTGCCCGAGATTCGATCGTCGGTATCCAATACCTAGTTCAATCTCGTTACCGGCAAGTCTCTTTACTCGTTACGTAATGCATCATTCCGTAACCAACTCATTGGTTACATTGCTTGCAAGGCTTATAGTGATGTGCATTACCGAGAGGGCCCAGAGATACCTCTCCGACAATCAGAGTGACAAAACCTAATCTCGAAATACGCCAACTCAACATCTACCTTTGGATACACCTGTAGAGCTCCTTTATAATCACCCAGTTACGTTGTGACGTTTGGTAGCACACAAAGTGTTCCTCCAGTAAACGGGAGTTGCATAATCTCATAGTCTTAGGTGCATGTATAGGTCATGAAGAAAGCAACAGCAACATACTAAATGATCGTGTGCTAAGATAATGGAATGGGTCAAGTCAATCACATCATTCTCCTAATGATGTGATCCCGTTAATCAAATGACAACTCTTTGTCCATGGCTAGGAAACATAACCATATTTGATTAATGAGCTAGTCAAGTAAAGGCATACTAGTGACAATCTGTTTGTCTATGTATTCACACATGTATTATGTTTCCGGTTAATACAATTCTAGTATGAATAATAAACATTTATCATGATATAAGGAAATAAATAATAACTTTATTATTGTCTCTAGGGCATATTTCCTTCACATAAATCTAACCAACGAGACCGACTACGGCGGTAGGAAAATTTATACCAGTGAATTCGTATTCAAAAGAACTTTTCAATTATATAACTTTTGCTCCCGCTGAAGTCGTTCGCGTTGGTTAATAGTCAAAGTTGAAACTCGGAAAGCACGGGTGCACTATATTTTGGAACGGAGGGAGTATTTTATTATTGGACCCTTAACCAAGGTTATAAGTAACACGTACCACCGTCTATTAGCGGTTTCTCCCAAAGGGCATAATCTCACAGACTTCCATACTCGTGACCACGTACAAGTCCATCTAGACGACCGGTAGATAACCTACAAAATGTTTGCGATACTGGTTCGGTTAAGAACAACGTCTTTCCGATAGTTCCAAATAGTCGAAAGTAATGCACAAAGTCATACGCGAATTCGATTAGACTCCACCCATTTGACCAGTTACCGAACAAATTGGAGATGCTACTAGGGGTAAACACATTAAAGGGCACATGTATTGTTCAGCACAATAACCTGACTAAGGAATTTCAGAAACCAAAGTTGAATCGTCTCCCCTTGATCACAGAAACAACCTTATACCCTCTTACCTACATTTCACCTAGTTGACCTTAGTCAAAATCACTCCTTTTGTGCACAAAACACATAAAGATGTTGAATTTTAAAGGTACCTTAATTTTTCAAATATGGAGTGACCTTAGGATGGGTCCAATATTAGTCAAGTTGACAAACATAAATTTGACTAAGAATACGCCTGAAACTGAAAGTTTCCATCGGAATGTATCTATCACATTAGACATGTTGACCTCCGTCAACCTATACACTAAATGTAGCCATCTATCCCATTGTTCCCATGCTAGTACCCGCCTGAACTTAATGTTTAAGGGAAGAAAACCTAGTATTGTTTTCAGAAAAGCGTCTTAAACATTGTACAATATTATAGAATATTGGATACTGCAAGGCTAGGGGCGTCTCCCCATTCAAATATCCTTTCAGAATCTAGCTAGTAGTACGTCCATTGCCGACGATAAAATTACTCTATTAAAGAAAGCGACCTTTGTCTTCATCAACCCCTTCCAAAATGGAGAATCATTGGGTTGCGCCTTAACTTGTTGTAGAGTATTGGAATGCAAATATTTCTTACGTAATAATTGTGTCCACACCCCCTTGAGATTCTCGATACCCAAACCCCATTGGTCTTCCGGTCTACAAAGTATGTTCCACTTAGACATTATGTACTTGGTTTTATTCTCATAACTTTGCCAAAAAAATCTCGATCGATAAAAGTCCAACCTTTTCCTTACCCCTACGTTACCTGAAAGAAGGGTAAATAACAGGAGCATCGGCATGCTTGTAAGCACGTAATTAATAGGAGTAAGCCAACCCCCATAAGACATAAGTCTGCCCTTCCAACAGCTTAGCTTTCTCTCAAATCAATCTTCAATGCACTTTCATTCTAATTTTGGTGATGAATTGGGATTGCTACATAACTAAAAGGTAGGTATCCAAGTTCTCAGCCGAATAACTGTATGTAGTTTTCATGTTCCTCCTTACCCCTCCCAAAGCAGAACCACTACCTTTTATGGAAATTTATTTTCAACCCGGAAAATTGTTCGAAGAGACATAAAACCAACTTCATATTTATAATTTTTGTCATGTCATGCTCCATGAAAATAATTGGATCCTTAGCATATTGTAGTATGGACACACCCTCGTCCATGAGATGTGGAATGAGCCCTCCTACCTGGCAAACCTATTTGGCTCTACCAATGAGGATTAACAGCATATCTACAACGATATTTAACAAGATAAGAGATATTGGACACCCGTTACAGTCCCTTTTTGTGTCTGGAAAAGTTGACCTAGATCATCATTTACATTGACGCAGACACTGCCCGCTTTTACAAAGCATTCAACCAACTTCCTCCTAGTTGCATCAAAAACCTTCATAAGAAAAGCTTGCTATAGAAATGGCCACTTAACTTTATGATAAGCCTTTGTGAAATCTACTTTGAAGGCAACTCCATCAATTTTCTTCGAATGGATTTCATTCAAGGTTTCATGTAGCATGACAACACCCTCTAAAATGTGTCGCCCATGCATCAAAGCAGTTTGAAAGGGCTGAACTAGAATATGCGCAATCTGTGTGAGGCGATTAATAACCATTTTGGTAAAAATATTAAAGCTAACATTAAGCAAACAAAATGGTCTGAATTGCTAAATGTGAACTGCCTCCTCCTTCTTTGTCAACAAAGTGATTGTCTGAAAGTTAATTTTAAATAGTTGAAGATGACCAATAAAAAGATGACAGAACATGGGCATTAAGTCGCCTTTAAAAATATCCCAACACTTCCCATTGAACACCGCCGAAAATCCATCTGGTCCAAGTGCCTTTTATTTCTTATTTCTGCTATGGCCTCGAACACGTCATTTTCTTAAAACAAGCATTGACCAGCTCATTCTCATCGGAATTGAGTTGTGGGATATCTCAACAACCCCATCATCTAGGGATACAAATTTTTTATTTGGATCCCTAAGGAGCTTCTTATAAAAGTTTGAGATATACAATTTAATGTTGTCATTCCCTACAATTATACCCTCATCTTGTTCAAGTTGGATTTTTCTTTCTTCTTTGTTTTTCAGTCACAAATAGATGGAAAAACTGAGTATTATTACCCCCTTTAACCACCTATTAAACCTTAGCTTTGAGGACCCATTTTATCTCCTCTTCTCTGAAAAGCATCTCTAGCTTCTCCCCAGACTCCCTTTTGTTCACGCTATCAGTAACATCAAGAATACTCGCCTTAACCTTTAAAGTTACCTCATTAATGAGAATGAGAAACCTCTCTTTTTCTACTTTATAAATTCCAGTTTCATTTCTAGCCTAGCTCCTCAAGAACTATTATAAGTGTCACATCCTTATATTTCCATCTTTCCATGTTAGACTCCCTCAGGTTTCTTTACCCCACTTCCTAGCGACCAATTCTGAGAAGTCCTCCAGCTCAAACCACGATAGTTCGAATGAGAAAATATTTTTTTCCAATCTCAATTGCTTCACCAGAGTCAACGAAAAGGAGTGTATGATTGAAAAGTCCCCTTTGTAACACTTGCACTATTACAGGAGGAAACTTCTTCTCCCTTTCGACACTGGCTAGAACTCAATCCAACTTTTATATGTTGGATCTTCTGTGTACTACCTCCTATGAGACCAGGCTCTCTTAAGTCTAGGATTTCAATGATGGAATTAAACATAAATAAGCACTCGATTGAAATTATCATTGTTCTTCTCTTTTCTCCACCTAAAAGTACTTAAGTCTCCACCAACCAAAATGTCCAATCACTCATCCCCACAAACCCACACTAGGCCAGCAAGGAAATTAGGTTCAAACTCAGGTTGTGTCGCGCCATGCACTACAACCAGAGCCCACCTAAAGCTATCAAGTTTTGACCGCACATGAAATTGGACAACAAAGTCACACTAAATGTCATGAATTCCAAAGAATCTCGATTAACCCCAAGTAAGATCCGTGTGGATATTCCCCGTTGTGGGACACAATGACAACTAATACGTCCATTTTGCATCATGTTTTCCTACTGTCATTTACAATGTTTTTAATCATTATAACACTTTGTGAGGCAATTCTAATGGATTTCTCTCTTAATTTGCAAGATTTACATGAAGAGGGAGATTACTGGCAGCTGGAATTCTGGACCTGGAAAAGCTACATCAGATATACCTATTCTCCACAACTCCAAATGAGCTAAAATTTTACGGAGAATTTTTATGGAATATATAAAAATATTGGTGCAAAGAAGTACTAGAGGGGACCCACCAGCTGACCACAAGGCACCTAGGCGTGACCACCCCCTAGACGTGCCTAGGTACCTTGTGGGGACACCGGCAGGCCCCCGACCCCCATCTTCTATTATATGAAGGGTTTTGACCTAGAAAAAATAAGGAGAGGACTTTTGGGATGAAGCACCACCCTCTCGAGGCAGAACCTAGGCTGGAGCAATTTTTCTCTCCTTCAGAGTGATTCCGCTGGGAATAGTTCCCTCTAGGAGGGAAATCGAAGCCATCGTCATCACCAACAACCCTCTCATCGTGGGAGCACTAATCTTCATCAACATATTCACCAACACCATCTCATCTCAAACCATAGTTCATATCTTATATTCAATCTTGGTCACAAAACCTCACATTGGTACCTGTGGGTTGCTAGTAGTAACGATTACATCTCGTAGTTGATGCTAGTTGGTTTATTCGGTGGAAGATTATATGTTCATATCCTTGATACTAGTCAATACCCCTCTGATCTTGAACATGAACATGATTTGTGAGTAGTTACTTTTGTTCTTGAGGACATGAGAGAAGTCTTGTTATAAGTAATCATGTGAATTTGGTATTCGTATGATATTTAGATGATATGTATGTTGTGATTCCCTTAGTGATGTTATGTGAACGTCAACTGCATGATGCTTCACCATATTCGGGTCTAAGGGAAGGCATTGTGGAGTAGTAATTAGATGATTGTTGCTAGAGTGATAAAAGCTTAAACCCTAGTTTATGCACTATTACATTAGGGATGATTTGGATCCATATGTTTCATGCTATGGTTACATTTATCTCAATTCTTATTTCATAGTTGCAGATGCTTGCGAGAGGGGGTAATCATAAGTGGGAGGCCTTTTCAAGTAAGAATAGCACCCAAGCACCGGTCTATCCACATATTAAATTATCAAACTACCAAACACGAATCAAATAAACATGATGAAAGTGACTAGATTAATTCCCATGTTTCCTCCAGAATGCTTTGCTTATTATAAGAGACAGTTCCGGCCTATCCTTTGCTATAAAAAGGATTGGGCTACCTAGCTACACCTTTGTTACTATTTTTACATGTTGCTCGTTACAAATTGCCTTGCTACCAAACTATCCGTTACCGATAATTTTAGTGCTTGCTAGAAATACCTTGCTGAAAACCGCTTGTAATTTCCTTCCGCTCCTCATTGGGTTGGGCACTCTTACTTATCGAAAGGACTATGATTGATCCATGTACTTGTGGGTCATTGAGGGAGTCCTGGATTAGGGGGTGTCCGGATGGCCGGACTATGACCTTTGGCCGGACTCCCAGACTATGAAGATACAAGATTGAAGACTTCGTCCCGTGTCCGGATAGGACTTTCCTTGGCGTGGAAGGCAAGCTTGGCGATGCGATATGAAGATCTCCTCCCATTGTAACCGACTCTGTGTAACCCTAACCCTCTCCGGTGTCTATATAAACCGGAGAGTTTTAGTCCGTAGGATGAAGAACAATCATACCATAGGCTAGCTTCTAGGGTTTAGCCTCTCTGATCTCGTGGTAGATAAACTCTTGTACTACCCATATCATCAATATCAATCAAGCAGGAGTAGGGTTTTACCTCCATCGAGAGGGCCCGAACCTGGGTAAAAACATCGTGTCCCTTGTCTCCTGTTACCATCTGCCTAGATGCACAGTTCGGGACCCCCTACACGAGATCCGGCGGTTTTGACACCGACATTGGTGCTTTCATTGAGAGTTCCTCTATGTCGTCACCTTTAGGCCCGATGGCTTCTTCGATCATCAACCACGACGCGGTCTAGGGTAAGACTTTTCTCCCCGGACAGATCTTCGTGTTCGGCGGCTTCGCACCGCAGGCCAATTCGCTTGGCCATCTGGAGCAGATCAAAAGCTACGCCACTGGCCATCAGGTTAGATTTGGAAGTTTAAACTACATGGCTGACATCCGCGGGGACTTGATCTTCGATGGATTCGAGCCACGGCCGAGTGCACCGCACTGTCACGATGGGCATGATCTAGCTCTGCCGCCGGACAGCGCCCTGAGCACCGCTCAGGTGTCCGCTCCGACCCTTACCTCGGAGCCGACCGCGCCAGTCGGGGACGGACGGTTGGACGCCGCCCTAGGAGCCGCAATCTCTACAGCGATCGAGCCGAATACTAGCCTAGTCCTTTGTGAGGCCTGTGACTCCAAGGTGCCGGACTCCTTTCCGGACTCCGGATCTTCCGCACCCCTTCCGATCGAACCCAATTGGGCTACGATCATGGAGTTCACCTCCGCGGACGTTTTTCAGCACTCGCCCTTTGGCGACATACTGAATTCACTAAAGGCTCTCTCTTTGTTAGGAGAGCCCTGGCCGGACTATGGTCAGCAAGGTTGGGATGCGGACGATGAAGAAATTCGAAATCCACCCACCACCCACTTCGTAGCCACTGTCGACGATTTAACCGACATGCTCGACTTCGACTCCAAAGACATCGACGGTATGGACGCCGATGAAGGAGACGGCCAAGAACCAGCACCTATAGGGCACTGGAAAGCCACCTCGTCATATGACATATACATGGTGGACACCCCAAAAGCAGGGAATGGCGATGAAAAAACGGAGGATGACCCCTCCAAGAAGCAACCTAAGCACCGACGTCAGCGGCACCGCTCTAAATCCCGCCAAAGCAAAAACGGCGAGTCCGGCACTGGAGATAACAACACCCCGGACAGTGCCGAAGACAACCCCCTCCAGCAGGATTCAAAGCGGGAGGACGGAGAAGCCATCCCTCATGAGAGAGCGGCAGACAGGGAGGTCGAGGACGACAATTATGTGCGTCCCTCCGAAGACGAGGCAAGCCTCGACGACGACGAATTTGTCGTGCCAGAGGATCCCATCGAACAAGAGCGTTTCAAACGCAGGCTTATGGCCACGGCAAGCAGCCTCAAGAAAAAACAGCAGCAGCTTAGAGCTTACCAAGATTTGCTAGCCGACAGATGGACTGAAGTCCTGGCGGTCGAAGAGTATAAACTCGAACGCCCCTCCAAGAGCTACCCAAAGCGCAGGCTGCTACCCCAACTAGAGGAGGAAGCAACTAAACATACATCACCAGCGTATGATGCGGCCGATCGGCCACCCCGTGGCCGCGACAGAGAGGCCTTTCGGCCCTCAACTCAAGCCGCACCCCGACGCCGCTCAAAAAATACCAGAGCACGGGGAAACGCACCAGACCTGCGACACATATTGTAGGATAAGGCAAGGCAAACAAGATCAATCTACGGATCGCGTGGGCGCCCCACGTCACGTGACAATAACCATCACGCCGGATATGACAAACACGGCCAGGCCGAACACAACAGAAGAAGCTCATCCGAGCTACATCACGATATAGCCCAGTACAGAGGCGCCGCACATCCACTATGCTTCACAGACGAAGTAATGGATCATCAAATCCCCGAGGGTTTTAAACCCGTAAACATCAAATCATACGATGGCACAACAGATCTTGCGGTATGGATCAAGGATTATCTCTTTCATATCCACATGGCCCGTGGTGATGATCTACACGCCATCAAATACCTCCTGCTCAAGCTTAAAGGACCAGCTCGGCATTGGCTTAACAGCCTGCCAGCAGAGTCAATTAGTTGCTGGGAGGACCTGGAATCTGCATTCCTTGACAACTTCTAGGGCACTTATGTGCGACCACCAGACGCCGATGACCTATGCCACATAATTCAGTAGCCAGAGGAATCGGCCAGACAATTCTGGACGCGGTTCCTAACCAAGAAAAATCAAATAGCAACTGTCCGGACGCAGAGGCTCTTGCAGCCTTCAGGCACAACATCCGAGACGAATGGCTCGCCCGGCACCTAGGACAGGAAAAACCGAAATCTTTGGCAGCCCTCACGACACTCATGACTCGCTTTTGCGCGGGAGAAGACAGCTGGCTAGCTCATAGCAATAACATGACCAAGAGCCCTGGTAACTCAGATACCAAGGACAACAATGGCAGGTCACGTCGTAACAAGCACAAACACCGCATTAACAGCGATAATACTGAGGATACGACAGTTAATGCCGGATTCAGAGGCTCTAAACCCTGTCAGCGGAAGAAGCCATTCAAAAGAAATCCTCCAGGCCCATCCAGTTTAGACCGGATACTCGATCGCTCGTGCCAGATACACGGCACCCCCGAACAACTGGGTGTTCAAGCGGGCAGGCAAGTTAAGTGCCAAAAACAAAGACAAGGGGCTGCATAGCGATGACGAGGAGGAGCCCCGGCCGCCGAACAACAAAGGACAGAAGGGCTTCCCCCCACAAGTGCGGACGGTGAACATGATATACGCAACCCATATCCCCAAAAGGGAGCGGAAGCGTGCTCTCAAGGACGTCTATGCGTTGGAGCCAGTCGCCCCAAAGTTCAACCCATGGTCCTCCTGCCCGATCAATTTTGATCGAAGGGACCACCCCACTAGCATTCGTCATGGAGGATTCGCCGCATTGGTCCTAGACCCAATCATTGACGGATTTCACCTCACCAGAGTCCTCATGGATGGCGGCAGTAGCCTGAACCTGGTTTATCAGGATACAGTGCGAAAAATGGGTATAGATCCCTCAAGGATTAAACCCACAAAGACGACCTTTAAAGGCGTCATACCAGGTGTAGAAGCCAGCTGTACAGGCTCAGTCACACTCGAAGTGGTCTTCGGATCCCCGGATAATTTCCGAAGCGAAGAGTTAATCTTCGACATAGTCCCGTTCTGCAGTGGCTATCACGCCCTGCTCGGACGAACCGCATTCGCAAAATTTAATGCGGTGCCGCACTACGCATATCTCAATCTCAAGATGCCAGGCCCTCGCGGATTCATTATGGTCAATGGAGACACCGAACGCTCTCTCTGAACAGAGGAGCACACGGCGGCCCTGGTAGAGGAAGTACAAAGTAGCCTCTTAAGGCCATTCTCCAATCCGACTGTTAAATATCCGGACAACGTCAAGCGCGCCTGAAGTAACCTACAACAAAACCGGCTGGCACGCTCTGAGCAAGCATAGCAGTGCGGCCCCAACCCCAGCCCTCGCGAGATTGCGATAGCAGTACCACGCGTACATACTTATGCACTGGAAATACCATGGGCATAAGGGGAGGGGCACAACCACGACACACCCAGAATGCGGCTCAACCGCACTAGGGGCTCCCAATTTTGCCATTTCTTCTTTTTTTATATACTTTCAGGACTATACTATTCCGAAGGCCTGTCCGGCAATACAATCGCCGAACACACGATGCAACAGCCCTGGGGTCAACAAGCCACGTCAAATGTCCAGGTGGTTTCTATAACGAGCTAAATACATGTCTTACTTAAAGTCTCGCAGCTTGCCCCTGGAGGGGGAAATGTCAAATAATCCCACCTCTTGTTTATCGCACTATTTGTATCGTTCTTCTTTCATAGCAGCCTTCTAATAAACAATACATAGCTCTTGTCTATTATTGCATTCATTTTTCATGTAAATATGTTCAGTCATGAAATTATGCAACCGTACACTCTGGTACGGCCAATACACCAGGGGCTTAAGTACCCCATAATATGGTATGAGAAGACCGAACACTCTCATGATTGCGGCACCCCGAACTTATAGCATTATATGCATCGGCTCTGAATCATGTCTTGGGTCAATAGTTGGGTTTGCCCGGCTCCCATGTTTTGGTACCCTACGTTCCACAATGTCGGCTAAGGTAGCGCTGGGAGAACTACTGCGATTGTGCCCCAGTTGAGCTGGGTTAACATCTCAGTAGAGAAAGCTAAAACGGACCGTCGTGATAGGGTGAGAGACCGATCGCTGTTCGAGAGGTTTTTCGAGTCCCTAAAGACTTATGCCGCTTAGAGCGAGGAGCTGGATTTATCCGGCCTAGGCGTGGATAGCGCCCCGAAATCGGTCTTCCGAATTCTAGGGGCTTCGCCGAAATTTAAAATTATAGAATTATATGGCTAAGTGAGAGTGATAAAGCATTATAAGTCCGATGGCCTTATTCGTTGTGCTGAGCGCATCCCTAGATGGACCCAAGAATGGGAACAAGAGCGCTCAGGTTTATCCCGAAGACCCCAGCACTCGTGGCATGGGGGTAGAAGCCGACGACTTGCATCTCTCAGATTTCATAAACGGCCGCACAGAAGGTAATATTTTAAATTCAAAAAGCATTGCTTAGCGCATATGAACAAGTTTTCAGTGCACAGGATAAACACGAGCGAGTTTACTCAAAAATTACATCCCCGGTACATTCATTCGCTACAAGACGGGCACCCTTCAGGAGGCCCTCGTAATACATCTCGGGCCTGCGATGCTCCTTCCCCTCCGGTGGCCCATCCTTCACCAGCTTCTCAGCATCCAGCTTGCCCCAGTGCACTTTAGCACGGGCAAAAGCCCTACGGGCGCCCTCGATGCATACAGAGCGCTTGATGACTTCAAGCCGTGGACAAGCATCCACCAGCCGCCGCACCAGCCTAAAATAGCTCAAAGGCATGGCCTCCCCAGGCCACAGCCGGCCTATCAGGCCCTTCATGGCCTGTTCGGCTGCCTTATGAAGCTCGGCCAGCTGCTTCAGCTGGTCGCTCAGGGGCACCGGGTGTCCGGCCTCAGCATACTGGGACAGAACACGTTCTCGGTCGAGCTCCCTTCCTCGGCCCAGTAGAATGCGGCGGCGTCGGATACACTGTGGGGCAAATCTGCGAATGCTCCTGGAGAGCTCCGGATTCGGGTAAGTAACAGGTAATTTACTTTCACGTGCTTGCTTTGCATAAAGAATGCCTTACCCGCCGCAATCTTTTTCATCGCCTCAATCTCCTGGAGGGATTTTTGGGCTTCGGCCTTGGCAGATTGGGCGCTTTCAAGTGCCGAGGCAAGCTCGGACTCTCGAGTCTTCGAGTCAAGCTCTAACCTCTCATGTTTTTTCATAAGAGCATCGAGCTCTTGCCGCACCTCCGCCACCTGCGCCTCTTGCTTTTCTCGCTCTGAGCGCTCCATGGCTGCATTGTCTTCGGCCTTGGAAAGCGCTTCCTTCAGGGTTGCCACCTCGGTTGTGGCCCCTGCAACATTCACGTTGGTCCTGTCATTATTTGCAACCAGGTATTTTTTATATACTTACATAAGGTATTACATACCTTCCTCGTCCTCGAGCTGCTTCTTGGCACGGCCGAGCTCGTTCTCGGACCGCTCGAGGCTCTGCTTCAGTGCATCGACCTCCGCAGTCAGTGCGGCGGAGGTCAGCAGCGCAGCCTGCATTCCCATATTGACATATTTATGTTAGACTCCTGCGTATATCTTTTTTAGATCCTCAGTTCGGCTTTTCTTTCCGAACACCAAACTGAGCATCAGGGGCTATTGTCTATGCGGTAACATTTTCATATGTTTTAAATACATACCTCAAAGCCTGTTAGCAGGCTGGTACAGGCTTCTGTCAGCCCGCTCTTGGCGGACTGAACCTTCTGAATCACCGCACTCATAACAGTGCGGTGCTCCTCGTCGATGGAGGCGCCGTTAAGCACCTCCAACAAATTGTCCGGTGCCTCCGGTTGGACGGAGGCTGCCGACGTCGTAGGCTTGCCCTTCTTGCGAAGGGGCCGCCTGCCGGACTCTGGAACCACTGAAGGATCCAGAGCAGTGTCTGGCCCAGGGCCGGACTTAGATCCCTCTAGGGCTTCATCCCCTTTGGGCCTGGAGTCCGGGAGGTCGCCTTGCGGCGCCTCCGGGACCACCTCCTTCTGGTTTAGTCCCTTTCGGGACTCCACCTCGGCATTGTCCGTAGGGCGAGGGGAGGAGGCCGTCGGGAGTGAAGCGCTATTCACATCCTACGAATCCAGGGAGCCGCTCGACGAATCGCCGAGCTGAGCCTTGGGCGGGCTGCATAATTGAATTCGGCATCAGAAGGTATTGTACAATAGAGGAACGCCATAAGCTATTCTGGTATCCGAATACTTATGATTTTGCCAGGGGCTTGACCCTGGATGGCCATTCCTCTCCGCCGTCTTCGGCGTCGGAGGCGTAGTCCGGTAGAAGGGTCCTCCCCTTCTTGGACCCTCTGGCCTCCCCAGTTGGGGCGGCCTTCCTTTTCTTTCCTCCCCCTGCTAGAGGGGGACAGGCTTCTTCTTCCTCCTCCTCGTCTTCGGAGGCGGAGGGCGCTTCGGGGTCGTCGGGCGATGAATCTGACACCACCAGGCGTCGGGAACTCTTTCGAGTCCCCGTGGCCTTCTTTTTGGCCTTCTTCTCCGGCACCACGTGGGGTGCCGGAATCAGCAGCTTCGTCAAGCGTGCATCTGCTGGGCCTTCGGGCAAAGGGGCCGGACAATCAAACTGTTCGGACGTCCTCTTCCAGTCCTGTTAAAGGAGCGGGAGTTTAGATCCTGCATAGAGTCAAACTATGAAAATCAAGTATCCTGTAAAGCATAAAAACAAGCTTACTTCGGTAGCTTGGCGCTTGGCGCAGAATCCGTGATCCTCGGTGACGGGAGGGGAGACCTTGGAGCTCTTGAATAGCACCTTCCAGGCGTCCTCATGCTTTGTGTCGAAGAGCCTGGATAGAGTCTGGTGCTGAGCCGGGTCGAACTCCCACAAGTTGAAAGCCCGTTGTTGACACGAGAGGATCCGGCGGAAGAGCATGGCCTGGACTACGTTGACAAGTTTAACCTTTTTGTTTACCAGGTCTTGGACGCAGGTTTGGAGTCCGGCCACCCCTTCCGGATTACCCCACAACAAGCCCATCTCTTTCCAGGACGTGAGCCGGATTACCCCACCCCTTCCGGATTACCCCACAACAAGCCCACAACAAGCCCAGATTGGAATTCGGGGGCCGCTGCCCACTCAGGTTCACGCGGCTCGGTGATGTAGAACCACCCCGATTGCCACCCTTTGATGGTTTCTACGAAGGAGCCCTCGAGCCATGTGACGTTGGGCATCTTGCCCACCATGGCGCCTCCGTATTCCGCTTGCCGGCCGCCCACGACCTTCGGCTTGATGCTGAAGATCTTCAACCATAGGCCCAAGTGAGGCTTGATGTGGAGGAAGGCCTCGCACACGATGATAAACGCCGAGATGTTGAGGATAAAATTCGGGGCCAGATCATGGAAATCCAAGCTGTAGTAGAACATGAGCCCCCGGACAAATGGGTGGAGTGGGAAGCCCAGTCCGCGGAGGAAATGGGTAAGGAATACGACCCTCTCATGGGGCCTAGGGGTGGAGATGAGTTGCCCCACATCTGGATGCTGGTGCACGATGTCGTTAGACAAGTATCCGGCCTGCCTCAACTTTTTGATGTGCCCCTCCGTGATGGTGGAGGCCATCCATCTACCTCCCACTCCGGACATGATTGGAGAAGGTTGAGGTGGGTAGTGCGGACTTGGGCGCTGGAGCTCGAGTGCACAGGAATGGATAAGCAAAGGAGGAAGAAGGCGTAGATGGAAAGGGTGGATCCTTATCCCCTTATATGGACGGCCGAAACTATGAGCCCCCACCAGCCTAGTAAAACTCCTTATCTCGCAAGCGCTGTGATTAATGGCGCGGTTGGGTTACCCACGCCCGTATTGATGAGAATCCTGGAATAAGGGGACACGATCTCTGCTTTGATAAGACGTGCCAAGGAAACCGCCTAGCTAAATGCGCTGAGGTGGAACAGTAAAATGATTCGAATAAAGGCTTGGCTGTAGCGTGATGTTGCACTACGGAATACGTCAGCAGATTTGATTTGTGTAAATATTATTCTCTCTACGGTGGTATGTGGAACTTATTTTGCAGAGCCGGACACTATCCTTGTGTTCAACATCTTCTATGAGGTATTCGGAGGAGGAACCCGCCTTGCAATGCCGAAGACAATTTGTGCGCCAGACTCGTCATCGTTGAAGCCTGGTTCAGGGGCTACTGAGGGAGTCCTGGATTAGGGGGTGTCCGGATGGCCGGACTATGACCTTTGGCCGGACTCCCGGACTATGAAGATACAAGATTGAAGACTTCGTCCCGTGTCCGGATAGGACTTTCCTTGGCGTGGAAGGCAAGCTTGGCGATGCGATATGAAGATCTCCTCCCATTGTAACCGACTCTGTGTAACCCTAACCCTCTCTGGTGTCTATATAAACCGGAGAGTTTTAGTCTGTAGGACGAAGAACAATCATACCATAGGCTAGCTTCTAGGGTTTAGCCTCTCTGATCTCGTGGTAGATCAACTCTTGTACTACCCATATCATCAATATTAATCAAGCAGGAGTAGGATTTTACCTCCATCGAGAGGGCCCGAACCTGGGTAAAAACATCGTGTCCCTTGTCTCCTGTTACCATCCGCCTAGACGCACAGTTCGGGACCCCCTACCCGAGATCCGCCGGTTTTGACACCGACAGTCATCAAGACTCTTTTGTGGCGCTGTTGCATGGGAGTGAAGCGCCTTTGGTAAGAAAACATTTATATTGCATGTTGACATTTATTATCACTTGTAATTATGAAAACAATCCTTTGAGGGGTTTGTCCGGGGTATCTTCACCTCAACCGGAAGTAACCAGAGTTTCCTCTCAGCCTACTGAAGAACGTTATTATGAGATTCCTTTGGGTATGATAGAAAAATTGCTAGCTAATCCTCATGTAGGAGATGGAAAGGTACATCCTAATATGCACTTGATATATGTGGATGAAATTTGTGGATTGTTTAAGCTGTAGATTTATCCGAGGATGGAGTTAAGAAAACTGTTTTCCCTTTATCTTTGGAGGGAAAGGCATTGAATTGGTATAGGCTATGTGATGATATTGGAACATGGGATTGGAACCAATTGAAATTGGAATTTCATTAGAAGTTTTATCCTATTCATCTGGTTGATTGTGATCGGAATTATATATATAATTTTCGGCCTCGTGAAGGAGAAAGTATGCTAAAGCTTGGGGGAGGCTTAAGTACATGATGTACACATGCCCCAATCATGGGCTCTCAAGATAAATTATTATACAAAATTTTTATGGTCGGCTTTCTCATAATGATCGATCGATGCTCGATTCTTCTTCTACTGGTTCCTTTATGAAGAAAACTATCAAATTCAAATGGGGTTTTCTAGAAAGGATTAGACGTAATTATGAAGATTGGGAACTCGACAAAGGTAAAGAGTCAGGTATAAAACTTGAGTTTGATTGTGTTAAATCTTTAATGGAAACCGATGCTTTTCATAAGTTTAGTACTAAATATGGACTTGACTCTAAGTTAGTAGCCTATTTTTGTGAATCATTTCCTACTCTTGTTGACCCCCCTAAGGAGAAGTGGTTTAAATATCATCCACCTTTGAAGAAAAAGTAGAGGAACCTATTATGTTAAAGATGAAACTATCATTTACAATATTGATCCAGTTGTGCCTATTGCTTATATTGAGAAACCTCCTTTCCCTGTTAGGATTAAGGAGCATGCTAAAGTTTCAACTGTGGTTAACAAAAGTAATATTAGAGCATGTAGACCCTCTGAACAAATTAAAGCTGAACCTAATATTGCTATGGTTAAGGTTCTCTTGGTTGATAATGTTGATGGGCATGATATTTAGTTCTGTGATGAAGCAACTAGAATTGCCAAGCCTGATGCTAAAGATGAATAAACCTGTTTTTGGCATGCCTGTTATTTCTATTAAAATAGGACATTATTGTTACCATGGTTTATGTAATTTTGATTCTAGTGTGGGTGCTATTCCTTTTACCTTATCTCAAAATATTACAAATTATATTGCACCTATTGAGATAGAAGGAATTGATGTTACTATTAAACTTGAGAATAGAGATACTATTTCGCCACTTGGGATTACTAGAGATGTCAAAGTCTTGTGTGGTAAGATCAAGTACCCTACTAATTTTCCATTTCTTGGTTCTCTAGAAGATGATTTTAGTCCTATTATATTTGGTAGACCTTTCCTCAACACAGTTAATGCTAAGATTGATTGCAATATGATATGTCTCCAACACATCTATAATTTATGAAGTATCCATGCCATGTTTACAACAATTTTATATGGTTTGGGTGCAATTTTATATGATTTAAATGGAACTAACCCAGACTGACGTTGTTTTCAGCAGAACTACCGTGGTGGTGTTTTTTGTGCAGAAATAAAAGTTCTCCAAATGCAACTAAAAGGTTTTGACAATTTTTTGGAACAAAAGAGGAACTAGAAGCTTCGTGGGAGGACCAGAAGGGGCTGGAGGTGGCCACAACCTACCAGGGCGCGCCACCCCCTCTGGCGCCTTGGTGTCTTGTGGGCCCCTCGAGGCCTCTCTCAGCGTGAGACCAACGCCAAAAAATCCTATATATTCACAAACTCCCAGAAATAATCCTACATCGGAAGTTCTGCTGCCACAAGCCTCTGTATCCATGAAAAATCAATCTAGACCCTATTCCGGCACCCTACCAGAGGAGGAAATCATCATTTGAGGCCATCTTCATCATACCGATGGCTACCATGATGAGGACAGAGTAGTCCACCCTTGGGGTTAAGGGTTTGTACCAGTAGCTATGTGTTTAATCTCTCTCTCTCTCTCTCTCTTGTTCTACATTTGGCATGATCTTGATATATCGCAAGCTTTGTTAATATAGTCAGGTCATATGGTGTTTTCCCCTCTCTATCTTGTTGTGATGAATTTAGTTTTCTCTTCGACATTTCGTTATTATCGGATTGAATACTTTTATGGGTTTGAGAACACTTGATGTATGTCTTGCTATGAATACCCGTGGTTACAATGGGGTATCATATTGATTAACTTGATATGTGGTTTGACACTCAACTCGCGGATTCCCGAGGTGGCATTGGAGTAATCTATGCATAGGGGTTGATGCACGATTTTGTCTTTGCTTCACCGGTAGAAATCTTGGGGCACTCTTTGAGGTTCTTTGTGTTGGATTGAGTATTATGAATCTGAAATTGTTTGATGTGTTTCATATAATTAACTCATGGATACTTGTGGTCACATCGGAGTATCTAAGTGACATTAGAGTTGGCTGATGCGTATCATATGGTGTTATTTTAGTATGAACTCTTGGATAGATCAATGGGAAAGGATAACTTGGTGTTATTTTAGTACAAACTCTTGGAAAGATTGATCGAAAAGAATAACTTTGAGGTGGTTTCATACTGTACAAACAATTTCTTCTTATGTTCTCCGCTAGATAGGAAATTTGGAGTGATTCTTGATCGCATGTTGAGGGATTGTTATGTGATCCAATTATATTAGCATTATGAGAGATTGCACTAGTGAAAGTACGAACCCTGGGCCTCATTTTCAAGCATTGCAATACCATTTGTGCTCACTTTTGCTACTTGCTACCTTGCCTTTTTATTTATTCAGATTATAAAAATATATTTGTACCATACATATTACACTTTTATCACCATCTCTTCGCCGAACTAGGGCACCTATACAATTTTCCATTGTATTGGATGTGTTTGGGACAGAAGAGACTCTTTGTTATTTGGTTTTCAGGGTTGTTTGAGAGAGACCATCTTCATCCTATGCCTCCCACGGATTGATAAACCTTAGGTCATCCACTTGATGGAAAATTGCTACTATCCTACCAAACTCTGCGCTTGGAGGCCCAACACGGGTCTACAAGAACAAGTTGTGTAATAGACATCAAGCTCTTTTCTAGCGCCGTTGGCCGGGAGGTGAGTGCTTGAAGGTATATCTATATATATTGCAATTGAATCTTTCAGTTTCTTGTTTTATCACTAATTTGGTTGTAAAAGAAAACTAAAAAATGGAATAGCGGTGGCCTCATATTATTCGTCTTTATCATGTCTTTCTTGATAATGTTTGAAAGGAAATTTGTGCTCAACTGATAGAAGAAGAATTTAATAAAATGTTTGGCATAAATAATGAGCATGATTTCAATGTTGTTAGTATGAATTTTATTAATATCCAAAATACTAATGATGATTGCACTAGTCATGATAAAAATGTTTCTTATAAGCATGTCAATTTTTGTGGAGTGGAAAGACTTTGTGAAGACAGCCTTATAGGGATGACATATTTGAAGGAAATATGCCCTAGAGGAAATAGTAAAGTTGTTATTTTATAATTACTTATATCATGATAAATGTTTATTATTCATGCTAGAATTGTATTAACCGGAAACTTGATACATGTGTGAATAGATAGACAAAACACCGTGTCCCTAGTATGCCTCTACTAGACTAGCTCGTTAATCAAAGCTGGTTAAGTTTCCTAGCCATGGACATGAGTTGTCATTTGATGAACGGGATAACCTCACATCATTAGTGGGATTGTGATGGACAAGACCCATCCGTTAGCTTAGCATAATGATCGTTCATTTTTATTGCTACTTCTTTCTTCATGTCAAATACATATTCCTCCGACTATGAGATTATGCAACTCTCGGGCACCAGAGGAATGCCTTATGTGCTATCAAACGTCACAACGTAACTGGGTGATTATAAAGATGCTCTAGAGGTACCTCAGAAGGTGTTTGTTGGGTTGGCGGAGATCGAGATTAGGAGTTGTCACTCCGAGTATCGGAGAGGTATCTATGGGCCCTCTCAGTACTACACATCATATGAAGCCTTGCAAGCAATGTGACTAATGAGTTAGTTGCGGTATGATGCATTATGTAACGAGTAAAGAGACTCGCCGGTAAGGAGACGGATATCAATGATCGAATCTCGGGCAAGTAACATACCAATGACAAAGGGAATAATGTATGTTGACATTGCGGTTCGACCGGTAAAGATCTTAGAATATGTGGGAACCAATATGAGGATCCAGGTTACGCTATTGGTTATTGACCGGAGAGGTGTCTCGGTCATGTCTACATAGTTCTCGAACCCATAGGGTCCGCACGCTTAACGTTTGTTGACAATATGTATGATATGAGTTATGTGTTTTGGTGACCGAAGGTTGTTCGGAGTCCCGGATGATATCATGGACATGATGAGGAGTCTCTAAATGGTCGATAGGTAAAGATTGACATATTGGAAGGTGGTATTCGGACATCAGAATGGTTCCAGAGTGTTTCGGGAATTTATCGGAGTACCGAGGGGTGAAAGGACCCCCTCCCCCCCCCCCCCGGAGCGGGGGGAGGGGGGAGTAATGGGACTTATGGGCCATAGGGGAGAGGCAAGGCATGCCACGAGGAGGTGCCCCCCATGGGGAGTCCGAATTGGACAAGGGGAGGGGGTGCAGCCCCCGTTTCCTTCTCCTTCTCCGTCTCCTTCCCCTTTCACCCTCTGTTAGAAGGAAAGGGGTCCGACTTGGACTAGGAGCCCTAGTAGGACTCCCCCCATGACGCGCACCCTAGGGCCTTCCTCCTCCCCTCTCCCTCCTTTATATACGGGGGCGGGGGTAGGGCACCTCTAAGCACATCACTTGATTCTTAGCCGTGTGCGATGCTCCCCTCCATCGTTTACTCCTCTGGTCATATTATTGTAGTGCTTAGGCGAAGCCCTGCGTGGATCATATCACCATCACCGTCACCAGCCGTCGTGATGATGGAACTCATCTAATCCTTCAACCCTCTACTGGATCAAGAGTTCGAGGGACGTCATCGAGCTGAATGTAGAACTCGGAGGTGTCGTACGTTCGGTGCTTGATCGGTTGATACGAGAAGATGTTTGACTACATCAACCGAGTTAAGCTAATGCTTCCGCTTTCGGTCTATGAGGGTACGTGGACACACTCTCCCCCTCTCAGTGCTATGCATCTCCTAGATAGATCTTGCGTGAGCGTAGGATTTTTTTTGAAATTGCATGCCATGTTTCCCAACAAGATTTTGTAAGAAGCATAAACATGATAGAACCAATTTTTTTCTCAAAGTGGTAGATGAGTTTGCTACAAAATTATGTTCTCTTTATCCTATTACCTGTGAACTTTGCAATAAAGTTGATCACCTTAATTTCCAATTGATGCTTTTAAATGATCGAATCGTGTCCAAATATTGCAATAACTTGATCACCCTTGAACTTTATAATGAACTATGTTTATTTTTTGGGTGTGAAGAATTGTCACATAAAAATGGTTGGTTTGAAGTATACATATTGACAGACCATGCTGAAACTAATTTGAAAGAAATCCATATGTTTAACATGATAAATTGCAATGAAAATGCTTATATTGCGAACTATAGAAAGACGAGAAAACCATAGAGTATAAAAGGAATACTAATGAAAGTGTAAATATTTCTACTTTCCCTCGTATTGTCTCTCATGATGAAATATGTGACGAGAAGGAGCTCTCTATTCAACCAATCTCATCAATAAGAAGCTTGGGAAAATTATTAATTCCACACATGATGTGGTGAAGAAGAAGAAAATAAGAAAGAGTAGAGGTAAAAAGGTATCCCTCCCAAATGATGTTGCTCCTATAATTGTTGTGCCTCATGAGAATGAATCAAAAATAATTGTGGAAGATGATACACTAGATGATGATTTTTATGCCTATTGCTTGTTGTGATGACTATGATTGGGAAGATAATGATACTTCTTATAATCTTGAAAATATTTTTGGCACCAACTTCGGAAGTTATTATGATAGTAATTGTTGTACTATTGGTGCTGTTTGTACTATTAATGATGAGAGTGATTATGCTTATGATATGCCAAGCCACAAGCTTGGAGATGTTATGTTTGATGAAAATGACATGTTTGAGAATTTATTTGCTGCAATTAATGTTTGTCCCAAGCTTGGGAACGCTTAATGTAGATGATCTTTTTAGTCCCCCTACTTTAAATGATCAAATTCGTTATGATGATTGCATGCCTCCTATTTATGATGATTGCAATATTTATGAAAGTGGGTTTGGAAGAGTGTCAACTCTAGGTAATGATGAACCCAATATTTTGGAGGGTGTTGAATCTTATTGTTACAATGATAATTCCACTACTTTGGAAGAGGTCTCAATTGACTATGATGAGAACAAAGTTGCTACTTATGATGATTATTGTGATGAAACCTATGTTACAAAAAGTAGTGATAATTATTGTCATAATTTTCATTATAATTTTACTGAACGTTACTCTTTTAATGTGGAAAAAACCTATAGTATTCGAGTTTCATATTATAGTCCCACTTTTATGAATGAGAAGAAATTTGCTTATGAGGGGAGTAATAAAAATTCTATGCTTATGGATTATGAGAGGAATGCTTTGTTTGATGGTTATAATGATGAATCCATTCATGCCGCTACTAAAAATTATAATGAGAGAGGAATTTTTCATTCATGATGCTCTCGTTATGTTTCAACTCTTATATTTTGTGTGAGCATCATTGAAATCAACATGCCTAGCTAAAAAGGTATTAAAGAAAAGTTCTGGTTGGGAGAAAACGAAACACTTTTACCTACTGTTTTTGTGTGTCCACATGATTAATTTACTATAGTAATCATGTTTTATAGCTTTTGTTTCAGTAAAGTGCAAAGTAAGGCCTTTGGGATAGTGTGGATGATAGTTGATTTGATTCTGTGCAAAAACAGAAAGTTTTGCGCTTGGTCCAGGAATTTTCATCTTCAACACTATTGGTAAATTCACTTGGAACTATATTTTCATTCATCACATGATATGTGTTTTGCTTAGAACATCATTTTATTTTGTTTGGATTTGCTTGCTGTTATTTAGATAATGTTTTGCATATTTTCCTTCAATAAAAATGTCAATTATAGCCTTTGCCATGCTTATTTTGCAAGTCTAAATAGAAAGTTGGATGCTAGTGCGTGAATTCTTGAGAAAAGTCAGTATGTGATAAAATGTTGAATCTTTTTACACAATGAGCTATTATAAATTGTCTACAGTGTGGTAAATTTTCAGAATTTTTGGAGTTAGAGATGTATGGATCTTCTTGCATTCTTTACAGACTGTCCTATTTAGACTGATTGCTGTTATGTTTGCATTGTTTGCATATGTTTTCTTTTTTAATGATTCTATTTAATGGTAGGACTATTAAATATGCAGAGGAATTTAGTATGCAATGCTAAATTATAACTTTAGTGATTTGCTACAGTTGAGAATGATAAGGTTTTGAGTTGATTTATACTAACATGGCTTAGGAGTTCTTGTTGCGTTTTGTGTCGATAAAGTTTTTGAGATTTAGGGGAACCGTGATATAAAAGGAATTAAGGAGACACAAAAGCTCAAGCTTGGTGATACCCTAGGAATCCCAAGATAATATTCCAAGAAGTCTCAAGCATCTAAGCTTTCGGATTGCTACCTATTGAGCATGCGTTGGTTTTTCCCTTCAAGAGGAAAGGGTGATGCAGCAAAGTAGCATAAATATTTCCCTCGGTTGTTGAGAACCAAGGTATCAATCCAGTAGGAGACTCCTCACAAGTCCCACGCGCCTACACAAACAAACAAGAACCTCACAACCAACACAACAAAGGGGTTGTCAATCCCTTCACGGCCACTTGCAAAAGTGAGATCTGATAGAGATAATATGATAAGATAAATATTTTTGGTATTTTTATGATATAGATTGAAAAGTAAAGATTGCAAAATAAAGTAGGTCGGAAACTTATATGATAGAGAATAGACACGGGGGCCATAGGTTTCACTAGTGGCTTCTCTCAAGATAGCATAAGTATTACGGTGGGTGAACAAATTACTGTCGAGCAATTGATAGAAAAGAGCATAGTTATGAGAATATCTAGGCATGATCATGTATATAGGCATCAAGCCTACATCAAGCAGATCGAAACAATTCTGCATCTACTACTATTATACCACACATTGACCGACTCCTGCCTGCATCTAGAGTATTAAGTTCATAACAACAGAGTAACGCATTAAGCAAGATGACATGATGTAGAGGGATAAACTCAAGAAATATGATATAAACCCAATCTTTTTATCCTCGATGGCAACAATACAATACGTGCCTTGCTGCCCCTGCTGGCACTGGGAAAGGACACCGCAAGATTGAACCCAAAGCTAAGCACTTCTCCCATTGCAAGAAAGATCAATCTAGTAGGCCAAACCAAACTGATAATTCAAAGAGACTTGCAAAGATAACTTAAACACACATAAAATAATTCAGAGAAGATTCAAATACTTCTCATAGATAAACTTGCTCATAAACCCACAATTCATCGGATCTCGACAAACACACCGCAAAAAGAGTTACATCGAATAGATCTCCAAGAAGATCGAGGAGATGTTTGTATTGAGATTCAAAGAGAGAGAAGAAGCCATCTAGCTAATAAGTATGGACCCGAAGGTCTATGGTAAACTACTCACAACTCATCGGAGAGGCCTTGGTGATGATGTAGAGGCCCTCCATGGTCGATTCCACCTCCGGCGGAGCACCGACGATGGCTCCAAGATGGGATCTCACGGATATAGAAGGTTGCGGTGGTGGAAATAGTTTTTTGTGGTGCTCCTGGATGTTCTCGGGGTACGTAGAGATATATAGGAGGAAGAAGTAGGTCGGTGGAGCCACGAGGGGGCCACGAGGCAGCCCCCCCGGGGCGCGCCGAGCACCCTCGTGGCCGCCTCGTTTGCTGATTGACATCCACTCCAAGTTTCCTGGATTCCGTTTGTTCCAAAAGGACCGCTCCCGAAGGTTTCATTCGGTTTGGACTCCGTTTGATGTTCCTTTTCTGCGAAACACTGAAATAGGCAAAAAAAACAGCAATTCGGGCTGGGCCTCCGGTTAGTAGGTTAGTCCCAAAAAATATATAAAAGTGTATAGTAAAGCCCATAAACATCCAAAATAGGTAATATAATAGCATGGAACAATCAAAAATTATAGATACGTTGGAGACGTATCAGGGATGCCCTGGTAGGCATCCCACCTTTCTTCATCAACAATTACCGGTTAGCCTCGGTTGAGCCTAAGTTTTTGCTTCTTCACATGTTGTGTGCTATCCTTGGTGTGTCCTATTATTTTCATTTTGCTTATTGTCATAAGAAAACACGTAGATCTGAAAGTTTTTAAATAAGAGAGAGTCCTCACATAACTACCCATTTACTTAGCTAATCGTCTGATCTTCACTTTTATCTTTTTGGAGTAGTTTGTTATGTACTGTTGTGCTTCACTTATATCGTATGAGTAAATTCTTGAATGAATTGAATATCATGAAGTTAAAATTATATGTTCATACCATGCCTAGTAGTGTGCATCATATCATGAAGTTGAATATCATGAAGAAAGCAAGAAAATAAATCTAAGCATGGATCATACAATGAAAAAGTTTGAACACCGACTAATGAAATATGTGGACATGCATGTAAGCTCGGTGGAAACACGTACTCCCCCAAGCTTGGCCTAACTTGGTAGTCGATCAGTAGCCTGGAGGGTAGTAGGGTTACTGAGGAGCGGGCATCCACTCATCCCACTGCTGAGGCTCCTCCTGTGCTGCCTCCGCAGCAGCCTAAGCGTTCTGGTAGGCGATGATGTCTGTAGGCATAATCCTATATCCGCCACTAGCAACAGAATCAAACAAAGCAGGAGCCGGCAACGGAATAATATAACGAGTTCTTACACTAAAAACCAGGTTATACGGAATAGGGAAGTTAGGAGATTCGATATCTGTAAAGGGGTGGTGATCCATGGTTGCACGGTCGAGGTATACTGTGGTCAGAGGGTAATCACGAGGGTGTATCTCAACCTCGAAGTGAGCCGCCAAACGAGTAGCATAAATCCCACCATTTATTTTGCCCTGAGATTTATTAAGATGGAGGTGACGAGCCACAATAGGTCCCAAGCTATAAGTGTTGTCGCCCTCTATTGCACGACGTTAAGCAGCATGGTCTGGTGAACTAAGTGCACCCACCTTATCCCTAGCAAGCAAGCAATGGAAAGTGCAAACTAACGAACAACGGGAAAATGTAAGCCAAGGGCAGTGATGGCCAACACTCCTCTCTCCTCCCCCACCATCAAGGTGCGATAAAAGGCCTCAAACTCGGCCGACCTAGGCTCAACCAAACTCCCATCAGAAGGGATCATGCATATGTTACAAAAATCAGTAAGTGGTATCTGATGGTTTTCAGCATATAAATCAAAGCAAACTTCAGGAGAATTATTCCTAGGAAGGAAAGTAAAACTTTGAACAAATATGTTTGTGAGGATTTTGTGTTGGTCACACTCATCTGTGATGAAGTCGGTGAGGCCGGCATTAGCAATATATTGCATCAACTCCTCAAGAATTCCATCCTCTTGTAGGAACGGGGTGTGCGGCCATTCGCACGGCCGTACTTCCACCAACCTCCGAGGGTGGAGATCACTGTCAAAAGACTTCCCAATAACACCTTTGGGGTTCTTCTTCGAGCCAAACTTCCTGAAGATATTCATGTTCGGGTACAATTTTATGAAAATAAAAATTTTGAGGTGACAAAAATTTATCGAAAAAACTTTATAAAATTGATAGCAGCTACTCATAGGGATAAACAGAGGCCATAGCAAGCTTTCAAACTACTTAGAACACTAAAAATTCAACATGCAAGCTCATCTACAGCAGCACCAAGAGTAGCTAATTATTCAAAGTATAAACCACTAAAACAAAAACTAATTGGACAAACGGCGGAGTCACATACCAAGCAACAATCACCCAAAACAGTTTCGGAAACGGAGCTTCGAGCTAATGGATCAAAATCCGCGGGTTTGAGCTCAAGAGCACGGGAGAGAGAGCAATGGAGAATTTTTTCTAGAGGTAAGTGATGATGTGGGCTAAAGAGATAAGTGAGGGGGGCCATGTGGGGACCACAACCCACCAGGGCGCCCCTGGGGGTCCTCGCGCGTCCAGGTGGGTTGTGCCCACCTAGTGCACCTCCCTTTGGTATTATTTGCACCAAAAATTCATAAATATTCAGAAAAAAATCGTATCAGGTTTTCAGAGCATTCTGAGAACTTTTATTTTTGGGTCACTTTTTATTGCACGGGAAATTCAGAAAACAGATAAAACATGGCATTTTATTTTATTTAACTAACAAAAACAGAAAATAAAAGGTAGGGGCAGAGGGTAGTGCTTACTAAATTCATCAAGTTCATACCGTTCAAAAATGATTCATTAATAAGGTTGATCAAGTCTTATTAACAACCACTTTCGGTTAGCATGAAACCGAAGAACTTTCGTAAATCACTAAGTTACCTCAATGGGGATACACATTTCCCTAACAATAAGCATTTCATATTTCTTTTTGACAGTAGGTAGAGGTAATTGAAAACTTCCAATAGTGATTGTCGGAGATTGTTCAATAACGTTAATAGCATTCACTTGGAATTGTTTCTTCGGAAAGTGCACCGTATGCTCATTACCATTGTTATGAAAATTGACCTTGTTTTTATTGCAATTAATAACAGCCCTTGCAGTATTCAAGAAGGGCCTGCCAAGGATAATCGACATGTTGTTGTCCTCAGGCATCTCAAGTATAACAAAGTCAGTCAAAATAGTAACATTAGCAACAACAACGGGCACATCCTCACATATACCGATAGGTATGGAAGTTGATTTGTCAGCCATTTGCAAAGATATTTCAGTAGGTGTGAGTTGATTCAAGTCAAGTCTTTTATATAAAGAGAAATGCATAACACTAACACGAGCTCCTAAATCACACAAAGCAGTTTTCACATAATACCTTTTGATAGAGCAAGGTATAGTTGGTATACCCGGATCTCCAAGTTTTTTAGGTACTCCATCTTTAAAAGTATAGTTAGCAAGCATAGTGGAGATTTCAGCTTCCGGTATTTTTCTCTTATTTGTGATGATATCTTTCATATACTTTGCATAAGGAGGCATTTTTAATATGGCAGTCAAGCGAGTACGCAAAAAGACTGGCCTCAGCATTTCTGCAAAGCGTACAAATTCTTCATCATCTTTCTTTTTAGTTGATTTGGGTGTAAAAGGCATAGGTTTTTGAACCCATGGTTCTCTTTCTTTACTGTGTTTTCTAGCAATGAAGTCTCTTTTATCATATCTTTTATTCTTAGGTTGTGGGTTATCAAGATCAACAGGTGGTTCTATCTCAACATCATTATCTGGTTCTTTATCATTATTTGGTTGAGTGTCTTCATGAACCTCATCATTCTCTTTTTCATTATCACTAGGTGGATGTTCATTACCAGATTGAGTTTCAGCATTAGAGATAGAAGTTTCATTTTCATTATCAGGAGGTTTGTCTATTTCAGGTTCACTAGAAGCATGCAAAGTCCTATCATTTTTCTTTTTCTTTTTCTTTGTAGAAGGACTAGATGTAGTGGTTTTGTTCCTTTGAGAATCTTGTTCAATTCTTTTTGGGTGTCCCTCGGGATAAAATGGTTCCTAAGTCATTTTACCTCCTCTAGTTGCAACTCTAACGGCAAAGTCATGTATATTATGATTCATTTCATCAAGTAATTCTCTTTGTGATTTAGCAACTTGTCCTAACTGGGTTTGAACCATAGAAGCATGTTTTCCAACACCTCTAACATCATTTGGGATTCTAAATAACAAGTCACTCAAGTGAGCAATCATATTAGAATTATATTTCAATTGTTTCATAACATTTGCATTGAAGTGATCTTGCTTTTTAATGTAATTATCTAACTCATAAAGGCATTGGCTAGGATGCATATTGTGAGGATCATCACTATCATTGAATTTCATTAAAGATTTTACCTCTACCACCTTGGGTGGTGGTGGTGCTTCAAGCCCATGTATTTCTTTGATATGTGGTAAATTTTTAACATCCTTGGCCTTAATACCTTTTTCCTTCATAGATTTCTTTGCCTCTTGCATATCTTCAGGACCGATATATAAGATACCCCTCTTCTTAGGAGTGGGCTTAGGCGGTGGTTCAGCAATAGTCCAATCATCATAATTTTTCAATATGTTATTCAATAATTCTTCAGCTTGAGCAATAGTTCGTTCCCTGAAAACACAACCGGCACAACTATCTAGGAAGTCCTTAGAAGCCTCAGTTAGTCCATTATAGAAGATATGAAGTATTTCATTTTTCTTAAGAGGATGATCAGGCAAAACATTAAGTAACTGGCAAAGCCTCCCCCAAGCTTCTGGGAGACTCTCTTCTTTAGTTTGAACAAAGTTAAATATTTCCTGTAAGGCAGCTTGTTTCTTATGAGCAGGAAAATATTTTTCAGAGAAGTAGTAAATCATATCCTGGGGACTACGCACACAACCAGGAGCAAGAGTATTGTACCAAGCTTTAGCATCACCCTTTAATGAGTAAAAAGTAGTATCGAGTTTTCTCATCATGAGTAAAAAGGGTGGCTATATCATTCAACTTAGTAAGATGTGCCACAACAATTTGAGTTTCATAACCATGGAAAGGATCAGATTCAACCAAAGTAATTAACTATGGGTCGACAGAGAATTCATAATACTTATCATCAATAATAATAGGTGAAGTAGCAAACTCAGGATCACATTTGATTCTAGCATTCAGAGATTTTTCTTTATACTTGTGTAATAATTTCTCTAGATCATCTCTATCCTTACAAGCAAGAATACCTCTAGTTGCCTGTTCACTCATAACATAGCCTTCCGGTACCTTAGGCAATTCATATCTAGGAGGGCTAGCTCTAGCAAGTGTTTCAGGAGTTTCAGTTTCAAGCTCATCATCAGATTCAACAACATCATGTTGTATTACTCTAGCAATTTGCTCATCAAGAAATTCACAAAGTGGCACATCATCATTATCGAGCATGGTACTAGCATCATCATAAGCATCATTCATAGTAGAAGTAGCATCATCAATAACTTGCGACATATCAGAATTAGTAGCATGTGCTGGTGTTGCCAGTTTACTCATAACAAAAGGTGAATCTAAAGCAGAACTGGATGACAGTTCCGTACCTCCCCTCGTCTTTGAGGGAAATATCTTAGTCTTAGCATCCTTCAGATTCTTCATAATGATAAATTGATAAGAATCCCAATTAACACAACAAATATAGCTATGCTCCCCGACAACGGCACCAGAAAAAGGTCTTCATAACCCACAAGTATAGGGGATCGCAACAGTTTTCGAGGATAGAGTATTCAACCCAAATTTATAGATTCGCCACAAGGGGAGCCAAAGAACATTTATAGGTATTAGCAGCTGAGTTTTCAAGTCAACCACACTTGGAGATTACTTATCTGCAGCAAAGTGATTAGTAGCACAGTAGTATGATAGTTTTGATGATAGCAGTAGTAGTAACGGTAATAGTAACATTGATAGTGGTGATATTGTGGCAGTAACGATAGCAATAGCAATAGTAGTAACTTAGCAAGAACTATATATGATAAATTCGTAGGCATTGTATCGGTGACTTGTTGGATGATATTCATCATGTGACAGTTATAACCTAGGGCGATATGGCACTAGCTCCAGTTCATTGATATAATGTAGGCATGTATTCCGTAAATAGTCATACATACTTTATTAAAAGAAATTGCATGACATCTTTTGTCCTACCCTCCCGTGGCAGTGGGGTCCACATTGGAAACTAAGGGATATTAAGGCCTCCTTTTAATAGAGTACCGGAACAAAGCATTAACACATAGTGAATAGATGAACTCCTCAAGCTACGGCCATCACCGAGAGTGGGCCAGGTTGTTGTCACTCCGGGGTTGTCGGATCATAATCATAGTAGGTGACTATAACTTGCAAGATCGGATCTAAAACATGGATATAATGATGAATTCATAAATGGTTCAGATCTGAGTTCATGGCACTCGGGCCCAAAGTGACAAGCATTAAGCATAGCAAAGTCATAGCAACATCAATCTAAGAACATAGTGGATACTAGGGATCAGGCCCTAACAAAACTAACTCGATTACATGATGAATCTCATCCAACTCCTCACCGACCAGCGAGCCTACAAAGGAATTACTCACTCCTGGTGTGGAGCATCATGGAATTGGTGATGGAGATGGGTTGGTGATGACGAAGAACGAAGACCCCCCTCTCCGGAACCCCAAACGGACTCCAGATCTACCCTCCCGAGGAAGAACAGGGCTTGGCGGCGGCTCTGTCTCGTGGATCGTGATAATTCTTTCTCCCTATTTTTTCTAGAAATATGTGATTTTATAGTATCAGGGGGGTCGTGTGTGGGGCCACTAGGTGGGTACAACCCACCTGGGCGCGCCAGAAGAGGAGGGTGTGCCCTGGTGGGTTGTGCACACCCAGGTTCCCCTCTCCTGCCGGTCTTGGCTCCAGAAATTCTTATTATTGATATAAAAAATCCTCGCAAAGTTTTGTTCCATTCCGAGAACTTCTATTTCTGCACAAAAACAACACCATGGTAGTTCTGCTGAAAACAGCGTCAGTCCGGGGTTAGCTTCATTCAAATCATGCAAATTAGAGTCCAAAACAAGAGGAAAAGCGTGAGAAAAAGTAGATAGGTTGGAGATGTATCAAAGCTTCCGCAATTATTGTGCTTAGATGGCCTTCCGCCATATTATTTGTGTAGCAAAAACTCTTTATGAGGAGATGATGTAATAAGTGTGTGATTGAACTCTGTTATAATTCCTCGAGTACTGTGCGTGTCAGCATGCTGATCCAGGGATGACACTTAAGCACAGAGACTTCGGTCCATTGGAATCGTGGTCGCTACAAGATGGTATCAGACCACACGTTGACTATAGGACGCGACCCCTAGGAAAAGCCACATGATACTCTTCTCTACTCATTTCTAATCCTCCTATATTTCTACTATATAGATGTTGGACCCTAGGAACAAGTTCACTCAGCCGGATGACGACACCCCTTTCGGATGACACCTGAAGGAAGTCACAAAGTACCTGAACATCGGACTACCAAGCTTCACTTGAACCTTCACAGCAACTTTACCAGAAGAGGAGCGCTGGAGGATCAAAGTTCATGTACCTGGGAGGACATTTGCACCAACTACCGAGCCCATTGAGTTTACCTTGGATGCACCAACTTGGAGCTTAGGATTGAGCATGGTAGCCCACATCACCTTTGGACGCATTTGTCAGGTGTACCACAAGGATCTTGAAGACACCGTCTATCAGATATGTGGATGCTGGGATGAGCAATGGGAGATGATTCGTACCAGGAAGGATGGATCAATTGTAGCGTACATTCAGGAGATGGATCAGCACACTCGTCGATATGAGAACTAGATGTGTGCTATCATGAAGAAGACCAAGAAGGTGATGAAGAGAAATATCAAGCTAGAAGAGTAACTGAAGTCAACACGTGATGGATATGAAGAAGAAATTGTTGTGCTACTGGAGAAGCATGAAGATCCGAAGAAGAAGCTAGGAATACCCATGGTGAAACCAAAGCAAGAACCTGAAGTGGATATCCGTTTGGAGGATTACATCATATTGGATGACACCAACACGGAAAATGATGAGGATGATGACAGTGATGATGATTATGAAGACGGAGCTGGAACTGATATTATGGAGTCTTCCACCGATCAAAACTTCTAGACGACCACCCTGTTGCTAGTACTATTCTTCCAAGTAGTTAGAATCAATCGATTTGTAATAGTAGTTTAGATCATTTGTGTGAATCTTGTTTAATGTTGAGTGGTGTGAATTGAATTTATTTGCCTTGTATGCATATGGGTAGTGAAATCTCTCATAGACCTTATTCTATTCTATTTTCTCAACCCCTCTAACCCATAGATGCCTCCGACACGTGACCCCGGATTCACTTTCCCGCCGGAGCTCACCCAATTGATCCAGTAGAAGAATACCTTGATGCAGATGATGATCCAGAACCAAGGCAACAACAACAACAACAACAACAACAACAACAACAACAACAACAACAACAACAACAACAATAACCCACCACCACCACCCCCTATTGATAACCTAGCCCTTTTTCTGAGGTTGAATTCGCCGATGTTTTCTAGCAGCACCGAGCCGATTGTTGCAGATGATTAGCTCCATGGGATTGCAAGGGAATTGGCCACTGCTGGATGCACGGATGCGGAGAGAGTGCGATTTGCCACACGTCAGCTTGATGGACCCGCAGCCTCTTGGTGGGAGAATTTCACCACCACTTACCCCATAGCTATAGTTACATGGGATCAGTTTTAGCAGGCCTTCCACATCGCACATGTCTCAGCTGGAGCTATGTGTTTGAAGAAGCGTGAGTTTCGCAACTTACGCCAAGGGAGTCGTACAGTGAGGCAATATGTCGATGAGTTTAGCCAGCCAACACGCTATGCCCCAGATGATGTGGTCATAGATGCCGCGAAGCAAGAGAAGTTTCTTGAGGGACTCAATGATGAGCTGAGTATGCAGTTGATGGTGGCAACCTTCAACAACTACCAGGGTCTGGTAGACAGGGCCTTCATGATAGAAGGCAAGTAGCAGCAGATAGAGAATCGCAAGAGGAAGTATGGACAGGGGAAATATAATTTTGGAGCTCAGTAGAAGCCTTGCTATTCCCCGTACTAGGGAGGACACACTCATCATAACCATGGAGGGCATAACCATGGAGGATATTTGCACAATGGAGGAAATTCACACAACCACATTGGCCCTAAGAATGGTAATGGGAATGGAGGAAGCTACCGTCAAAGCCGTTCCAACCCTGTGACACCTGCCAAGAAGGTTCTGAGTCACATTACTTGTTTCAAGTGCGGGAAGACCGGACACTATGCCACTGAATGTTTTGAAGCAAAGAATGGAAATGGCAATGGAAGTTCTAGAAAGAAGCCCAACCCTTTCACCAGAAGTCAGGTGAACCATGTCAGTGTGGAGGAGATTGAGGAGCAGCCCGACGCAGTTGTCGGTAAGTTTTTGAGTAATGCATTTACATCACTTGTTCTTTTTTGAGTGCGGTGCATCTCATTCATTCATATCAAGTTGATTTGTGGACAAGTTTAAATTGCCAACCGTAGCCCTTAAGTCACCTATGTTAGTGAGTTCCCCAGGAGCAGAGTATATGGCTAGTCGGGGATGTTATCAGTTGCCAATAACCATTGGTAGACACATTTTCCCCACCGACCTTATTGTCCTGGAGTCACAAGGATTGGATGTGATCCTAGACATGGATTGGTTGTGCAAGGTTGAGGGAAACATCGCTTGTGCCATCAAGTCTATTCTTCTCACCACCCAGAGGGAAGAAGGATCAAGTATGTGTCTAGGCATGCGCTGAGGAGGACTCAGGTGAATTCTCTTTCGGGAATTGTTTAGGAGGAAGTACCTGTTGTGAAGGATTACCAAGATGTATTTCCGGAGGAGTTGCCAGGCATGCCCCCACACCGGGATATTGAATTTCTGATCGAGTTGTTGCCAAGAACTGGACCAATATCAAAGAGACCGTATCAGATGCCCACCAATGATCTGGAGGAGATTAAGAAGAAGATTAAGGAGTTACTAGAGAAAGGTTATATATGACCAAGCTCGTCACCTTGGGGAGCCCCAGTGCTCCTAGTTGAGAAGAAGGATGGATCTTTGAGGATGGTTGTGGATTATCGCGCACTGAATGAGGTGACGATCAAGAACAAATACCCTCTTCTAATGATCAATGATTTGTTTGAACAGCTGTAGGGAGCTAAGGTTTTCTCAAAGATCGATCTTCGATCAGGTTATCAACAGCTGAAGATCCGAGAGCAGGATATACCTAAGACAACTTTTACCACGAGGTATGGGCTAGCTGAGTATATGGTTATGTCATTTGGTTTGACTAATGCCCCTGCCTATTTTATGAGTATGATGAACAAGGTTTCATGTAGTGTTTGGACAAGTTTGTTGTGATGTTCATTGATAATATATTGGCCTACTCGAAGAATGAAAAAGAGCATAAGGAACATTTGCGCTTGGTTCTTGAGAAGCTCAGGGAACATCAGTAGTATGCCAAGTGTAGCAAATGTGAGTTTTGGTTGAAGGAAGTTGGATTTCTTGGACATGTTATATCAGGAGAAGGAATAGCAGTAGACCATACCAAGGTTGCATCTATCACTGGTGGTTGGCACCTACCTCAGTAGGAGAGATCAGAAGTTTTCTTGGACTCGCAGGTTATTATCGGAGGTTTATTGAGAATTTTTAGAAGATCGCGAATGCCATGACGGAGTTACTGAAGAAAGACACCAAGTTTGAATGGACCAAGGATTGTGAGGCCAGTTTTCAGGAGTTGAAAAAAAATTTGGTTACAGCCCCAGTGCTGATTCTCTTAAACATATGCAAGGATTTCGAAGTTTATTGCGACGCTTATCACCAAGGACTTGGAGGCGTTCTTGTGCAAGAAGGAAGAGTTGTTTCATATGCGTCACGACAAGTTCCGCCTCATGAGTTAAGTTATGCTACGCATGATTTGGAGTTAGCAGTCGTAATGCATGCGCTCAAGACGTGGAGACATTTTTCTCATCGGTAACCGTTGTGATGTTTACATGGATCATAAGAGTTTGAAGTACATCTTCACGCAGAAGGATTTGAACCTCAGGCAAAGGAGATGGTTGGAGCTCATAAAGGATTATGACATGAGATTGCATTATCATCCAGGAAAGGCCAATGTCGTAGCAGATGCATTGAGCCGCAAGAGTTATGTTAACACGCTCATAACCGGAGGATTACCTCAGGAGTTAGCCGACGACCTCTGAGAACTTCGCTTTGGGATAGTTCTGAGAGGTTATGTTGCAGCACTAGAAATTCAGTCCACTTTGCTGGGAAAGATCCGAGAAGCCCAGAAGATGGACAAGGAGATTGCAGAGATAAAGGAAAGGATGAGTTAGGAAAGGCTAAAGGTTTTCATGAGGATGAGCAAAAAACTTTATGGTTTGAGGATTGTATCTATGTACCTAATGACCCTGAGATCAGGAACTTAATTCTTCAGGAGGCTCATGATTCGCCTTATTCGGTTCATCCAGGCAACACCAAGATGTATTTGGACTTGAAGGAGAGTTTCTGGTGGACAGGAATGAAGAAGGATATTGCAGAGTATGTAGCAGTATGCAACGTATGTCAGAGAGTTAAGGTAGAGCATCGGAAACCAGTAGGGTTACTTCAGCCTTTGTCGATACCCGAATGGAAGTGGGATAAACTTTGCATGGATTTCATCACCGGATTACCGAGGACTCATTCAGGCTATGATTCTATCTGGGTTGAAGTTGCTCGCCTGACCAAGGTAGCCCATGTCATCCCCGTGAAAACTACTTATACAAGAGCTAAGTTTGCGAAGATATACATGACCAGGATCATATGTCTGCACGGAGTTCCGAGGACCATCGTATCATATAGAGGAACACAGTTTACTTCAAAGTTTTGGAATCAGTTGCACAAAACTTTGGGTACCATACTAGAGTTCAGTACAGCCTTTCATCCGAAGACAAATGGACAGACCGAGGGAGTCAACCAGATTCTGGAGAACATGTTGAGAGCTTGTGCGCTAGATTATGGATCTAGTTGGGATGATAATTTACCCTATGCAGAGTTCTCATATAATAACAATTATCAAGCAAGTTTGGAGATGGCCCCTTTCGAAGCTTTGTACGGAAGGAGGTGCAAGACACCTTTGTCGTGGATGAAGTTGGAAATTGACAGTTATTCAGACCAGATTTAATCAGAGATTCTGAGGAGAAGGTTAAGTTGATTCGAGAAAGGATAAAGATAGCCCAGTCCAGGCAGAAGAGTTATGCCGATACTAAACGCAGGGAGGTAGCTTATGAAGTCAAAGACAGAGCATATCTTTTTGTGTCCCCACTTCGAGGAGTAAAGTGATTTGGAGTCAAAGGAAATCTAGCACCACGATTTGTGGGACCATACAGAGTTTTCGAACGTATGGGAGAAGTTGCCTACAAGTTGGAACTAGCCGAAGGTTTGTCAGGAGTTCATGATGTGTTTCACGATTCCCAGTTGAAGAAGTGCCATGCAGAGATGGCCGATATTCCTCTGAGAGATACACACTAGTACAAAATGGACCTATTGTCCCGGTTCGTGAGGGCCATTTGTCCAGTTTTTTAACCGGGACTAAAGTGTCGGTACTAATGCCCTAAACCTTTAGTCCCGGTTCTTGCATAAACCGGGACAGATGGGCCTCCACGTGGCCGAGTCCGGCCACCCAGGCAGGAGGCCCTTTGGTCCCGGTTGGTGGCACCAACTGGGACCAATAGGCATCCACGCGTCAGCATCTCAGGTGCTGGGGTTTTTGTTCTTTTTTTGAAGGGGGGGGGGGTTTGGGGATTTTGGGGGGTTAATTTAGGTGTTTCATATATTGTGTTAGCTAGCTAATTAATAGAGAGAAGTGTCCTCTCTTATCTCCGTGCTTGGTCGACGCTACGTACTATACGTATAGAGAGGACAAGACACGCTAGCTAGTTAAGCAAATGAAGGAAACAGAAGATCGTCACGAACAGATGCATACAAAGAGAAGTGATATCGACCACCTCTCCTTCTCTAAGAGATTGGTCGAACAACAAGTTCTCGTATATCTATCCGACACTACTGGCCACATATATACAATATAAGTATCTTTTACAATATAATCTCCTAATTAAAATTGAACGCATCAGGGTCCACATGGTATTCTCCGCCTTTAGCGATCACGTGGTCAAGAAAGAATGCCGCCAATTCCTCTTGAATTCCTCGCATACGATCTGGTGGTAGGAGTTCATCCCGCATCCGAAATATCTAATTTGAAGAAGGGGGTCAATACATATATATGAATAAATGAAACCGAACACAAATGATGGTAATAAAATAAAGTTGTGAATATAATTATTTACACACTTCATATTGTTTGTCGGAGTAGCCCCGCTCACAGGTCGTGTGGCGGATGGACTCGCAAATGTAGTATCCACAGTAATTAGTCCCTTCTTCCTGCCACAACCACTTTACAAGAAATAGAGGTCAATCAAACTGATAATTACCAAGCATGCAAAATGGTATTGATGAAACTATCGCTTGAATAACTAGGAGATGCGTGGAACATATATGCTACTATAGTACTTTCTTTCGGGTGTCTAAATTGCAGCTTCTTCGGCAGTCCCGGAGTTTTTGGGGTGAATTTGCTCCAAATCCTGCCAGACAAAGAAAACAATTACTTGATATCAGGAAATGAACAAATTGAAGTTGCCGATATGGTGTGATAATGATAGATTTAACTTACTTCTCTAGAATTTCAGTCATGTCCGCGTACTTTTTGGGATCTTTTCGTCTCGAGTCTAAGACGGTTACTAGTCCCTGCTCAAGCTTAATCTCTAGGAGAATATAGTGGAAGCTGCGTATATGCACAAGACAGTAACACTCACCCGAATTCGTAAGGGAAGAGTATTATAGCTTTGTTTTGATTTAATATAAACGATTGTAGCAGCTTGGCCTCGGTATCTTTGGCCTGAAATTTAACCATATATGCATCTATGAGATTTGTGTTAATGGACCCAATATCACTGATTTGTCTTTTCTTCAATTCGGCGAGCTTCAATCTGCATAATATAGTGAGAATAATTAAAAATACACGCAATGAAAGAGCTGACATATATATAGAGACTTAATGACAGAACTAGTACTACTTACAGGTAGTAGCAAGTGATCATTAACTTATCGAGGGCCTTTAGATTGAAAAACTCGAAGAACTCCTCAAATGGAACATTCAACAGTTCAATTCCAACGAGGTCATGCTCCTCCTTAACTCTGAGCGTCAAAATATTCCTCCCCTCAGACTCTCTGCAGGTTTTCATATACCAATCATGGAATCTTCGCATCATCGTTGTTAGAGATTTTTCATCTTTGACGAGAGGCTTCCCGTACACGTATCTGTGTTCCTCCACTTCCAAGAAATCAAAATGTGCATCGTTGGGCAGGTAATCTCCAAGATCGTTATAACCGGGCACCATCCTGCCCGGATGATTCGCGACGATGCTAGACACCTGGAGCAGGGGCAACGATTGGTTCGCTTGTTCGCTGAGATGGGCAACTTTTTTCCCAGCTCGTCGTTCTGCTAACTTTTGACCACTGACAGTACGTCTCGACCGCTTCGCTTCGATAAATGACTTTGTAAGAATGCGCTCATAGTTGTCTTTCACCAGAGACTTTGGTGGTTTCGTCAGGGCATCCAGAGTAAGCTTCGCTTTTACCGGATCTATCTTCTCCTCCGGAGGTGGATTTTTCTTTACTTTGACCCCTTCAAAGAAGTTGGTCACTTCGGCTTGCACGATCTTCGCGTTTTCCTCCTGGCTCCTCTCGTATGGCAACTTCTCTGGAGTCTTCAGAGAAGGACCATATCTGTATTGCCTGCGGAGCAGACGGAGGAGCAGACGGAGCGTCTGTGGTTGTCTTTCCTTTCTTACGAGGCGGAGGAGAAGGACCACGAGCCGGAGCAGCCGGAGCGGCGGCGGGTCTCTTCCGCCCTTGTTGACGAGGTGGAGAAGGAGGCAGTTGGCTGCTCGGGCGCGCCAGCGCAGGCGGAGAAGGAGGCGGAGTGCCGCCGCACGCCGGAGAAGGAGGCTTAGTACCCTGATCACTCGCCGGAGGAGGCGGAGGAGGAGGCGGAGTGCCCTGACTCGCCGGAGGAGGAGGAGGAGGTGGAGGCGTCCAGTTCGGAAGGTTGATGAGCTCCTTCCGCCATAGGCATGGAGTCTTCAGAGAAGAACCCAGCCGAATCTCCCCTTCACCCGTAGGGTGGTCAAGATGAAGGTCCTCAAATCCGTCGGTTGTTTGATCCACCATCACCCTAGCATATCCTTCTGGAATCGGCCAACAGCCGCCTTGACTTTCAATGTCATCCATCGCGTCATAAGGTGGCAATGTTGAGACTCTGTGATAGCATCCACGGTGTAGCTAGCAGGAGCCGTGAAGATAGGCTCCAGCTGCTGAGTCCGCTCGGTGGAAGCCACGCTGCTTCTCCGCTGAGATGGCGGGGTAGCTTCAGGGGAAGCTTCGGCATGTCATTTGCTGTGATGTGCTTCTCGTTCCTCTAGCCCTTGTACCCTTTCGTGCAGCGCATGCAGTTGGCTATGCTCCACTTTCTTCCTCCTCTCCTGGGTTTTGTAACCCCCTGCGTCTGGAAACCCAGCCTTCCACGGAAGGGAGCTTGGCGTGCCTCGTGTCCGTCCAGGGTGCTCAGGATTCCCGAGGGCCATTGTGAGCTCGTCGTTCTCTCTGTCTGGAACGAATGTCCCTTCCTGCGCTTTCTCGATATACTCCTGAAGCCTCCTGACGGGTATTCGCAGTTGCTCTTCCATCCAAACGCACTTCCCTAATACAGGGTCCAAGGTTCCGCCAACCCCGAAGAACCAAGTTCGACAACGGTCTGGCCAGTTCAATGTCTCTGGTTCGACCCCTTTAGCAATCTGGTCATTCTCAGCCTTGTCCCACAAAGGTCGGGCTTTGAGGTAACCACCCGACCCCGTGCGATGGTAATGCTTCTTCTTCGCAGCATTAATCTTGTTTGTCGCTGACATCTTCTTACTCTTTTGAGATGTCTTGCGGGCCACAAATGCGGCCCATTGATCTCTGATCTTCTCATACTTTCCGATGAATTCTGGTGTCTTTTCTTTGTCAACAAACGTTTTTAGCTCATTCTTCCACCTCCTGAATAGTTCTGCCATCTTCTTAAGAGCATGAGACTTGATCAATTGCTCTTTAACTGGCTTCTCTAGATCCTCCTCTTGTGGTAGGGTGAAATTTGCCTTAAGCGTTGTCCAAAGATCTTCTTTCTGCATATCAGAGACATAAGACACCTCAGGGTCTTCCTTCTTAGGCTTAAACCATTGCTGGATACTGATTGGGATGTTGTCCCTGACAAGAACCCCGCACTGAGCACGAAATGCATCCCTTGTCCGGATGGGTTCAATCGGCTTCCCATCGCACGCGATTGCTGTGATCTCAAACCTTTCATCCGACCGCAACTTTTTCTTTGGGCCTCGTTTCTTTACCGAAGTTGAGCTCGATCCGGAGGGCTAGAGAAAAGAAGAAAGACGAGAGTTAATTAATATGTGTGCATATAAAAACAATGAATGCATCAATTAACTAGTCAGCACGGGCTTAACTAATATATATATACCTGGCCGGACTCGGTTCGGTCACTGGAGCCGTCATCACGGTCTCCTTCTTGTACCTCCATTGGGTCATCGGAGCCATCATGAACATAGCCCTCTTCTTGTACCTCCATTGGGTCTCCTTCCTGACCATCGGTGTCGTTGAGAAACGACGCAACGACATCACTTCCTTGTGCGATTATGTCCCCCAACATCGCTTCTGTTGCTTCGTCTCGGGGGTGCTCCATAGTTTCTGCAAATATTTACAACATGTCAATTATTATTCAAACATGACAGATGGATATATATTAGTGGCAAACGTAGAACTAGCTAGCTAATCACAATAAGGAATCATATTAGTGGCCTCGACACTGCTTCTCTAGTGTTTGGGGTGGCCTAGACAACGCTTCAAGGGTTTGGGGTGGCCTCGACACAATGCTTCAAGGGTTTGGGGTGGCCTCGACGACAACGCTCTTTTAACTTGGTAAATTTGGGTGGCCTCGAGAGAGTTTGTTGGGTAGGGGCGCGGCGGGAGGGGGTAGGAGACCAACATCGTTTTTTCTCTAGGGTTTGGGTATCTTCGAGAGTTTTGGTCTGGCGAGAGGGCCGAGGGGGGTGCCACTCGAAGCGATTCAGTTGGATAGTGATCCGACCTATGAAGAGAAACCCGTTAAGATTCTCAAGTTTTCCAGTCGAGTTACTCACAGCAGAGTCATCAAGTTTTGCAAAGTTCAGTGGAGCCACCATATAAAGGAGGAAGCTACCTGGGAGCGAGAATAAGACCTCCGCAAGGACAACCCATACCTTTTTCTGACCAACCCAAATCTCGAGGGCAATATTCATCTTAAGGGGGGGGGGGGTAGGTTTGTAACATCCCAATTTTTAATTTGGATGTTATTCATAGATAATTCATATGCATCCATGATTTATGCATTTTGTTGCTTTGTTTTAGTTGCATTTTGATCCAAGAGACCTTAAGCAACTCAAGGACCAATTTGAGAGAGTTGGAGGTTTCACAAAAATCCAATTTTGATTTAGAAAAATTTGGTAATTGGATCAATCTTTTTCAAAATTCTTTTCCAATTATTTTAAAATAAAGAGAGAAGATAAAAGGACTTCTTAAAATTCAGCAAAGAAATATTGGAAATTGATTTTGAATTTTTGGACAGTTTATTTGATATTATTCGCCAGTTTATTTGTTACTTAGCAAAGTAATCAATACTATAATGTTTGTTTTTAGTTTAGGCATTTAGGCAAGAAAAATGTTCACTAGGTCAATAATAAGACCATATTACTACGTGAATTTTTCTGTTATTTTTAGGATATTATATATATTTATTTTGGCTAGTTTTTTTCTATGAAAAATTATTTTTTTTACAAAAAATAAGTTCAGGCTAACCGAACTGGGCCGCGCCCAGCCCAGCCAGCCCAGTCGCGAGCCGCCTCGCTCGCTCGCGCCCTGGACAGAGTCCCCCTCGCCGCGCTTCTGCTCGCCATGTCCGACCCGGACACGAGCGCCGCCGCCGCCTCGCTTTCCCCTCCCACAAGTCGCCTCGCCCCCGGCCCCCTCTCTCCTCACCTCAAGCCGTCGCCGCCGCCGCTCGCCGCCGCAGGCGCCACCCGCGCCGCCGCCACAAGCTGTCGCCGCCGCCGCCGACTAACCCGCCTCTGCACCGTAGCCCCGCCGAACCCAAGCCCGATCGTCGCCGACGAACCGCGTGAAGTGGTATAAACCAACCCCGGCCCGATCCGGTTTTTTCAGTTTTTCTTTGAGTCTGGTTTATTATTTCAGTTTAATTAGTTAGCGAACGTTCGTTCGTTTAGGTTCTATAGCGAATGGATTCATTAGATTAGGTTCTATAGCAAATGTTCGTTCGATAGATTTTTCCTTTTTATTTTTACTTTTTGGCTAGGGACCTATCCGCGAATATTTTTTCTTCGCAGTTTAGCCCCTGATCTTTATACCCTCGTAACTTTTTGCTCGTTTGTCCAAATTCGACGAAACCAACGCCTAAATCTTTAGAGTGACCTCATCTATCTAGTAAATCAACTTGAACATGATTTTGAGAATTTAAAATTTGAGTTTAGTTCAGATTTGAATTTGATTTTGTTTTGTTCGTATCTTGAGTTTCATAGTTCCGTTTGAGTTGAATCTTTTTGCAAATCGTAGCTAATCACTTGTAGCTTCTGTTAAGATCTTATCCACATAAATATAATGTTGTTAAAATTTGTTTTCTGTTTAGATTAGTTATTTTCTTGTTTTCAAGTTCTTTGGATCTTTACTTCGTTCTCTCTTTGCAGCGTTTTTTGAGTGCTTATGTATGCTATTGTTTGTCTATGCTAGATTTTCCGGAGTGCGAAGCTTGTTACTACGAATCCCTAGAGTTTTCTAGTCGTTAGCAAGGCAAGTTGCACTTTGATCATACTTTTTAATACCCAGTTTTTACTATGCATTTGTTTTACCCCTCAAAGATTTGCATGAGTAGGATTGGGAACATAAGGTTTGGTTGTAGTACATGAGGTAGGAACCCATTACCATTGATAACCCCGGGGATATAAGTTGTCCTCATATATTGCTTAGCCATGCTCGTAGACGGGGATTGGTTCGTGATATTCATGGAAGTTGTGAGAGATAATAATCTTGGATAACATTAAGGTGGCAACTTTAATACACATCTTGATGGATTGGTTGGGGTACCTGGAGAAACTAGTGCTTGCCCATGGGAATCCTGAAATACCCATGTGATTTTCCTCGGTTCGCCACCCAGGCTCAAAGGGATCATATGATATTTCATGCCTAGAAACTTCCGTGCGCAGCCACAAGCCATTATGGGCTCTGTCATAGTTTAGTAAGTTGTGTGAGCTCTTGAAGAGGTGGACTAGCATATGTACGGGAAATTAGGTGTGCTAGTCTACCCAGAGTAGAGAGTTAATGCTTCAGAAGACTATGTCTCGATCTTCTGATCATGGATGCGGTCGAGTCTTGTGGGGAAAAGTGTGCAACCTCTACAGAGTGTATAAGATAATCATGGTTAGACGTGTCCCCGATGATGGAAAATTTGAGTATCTAGAAGTGGATATTTATGTTAATCTCATCACTCTATTTAATTAATGTATTGGGTTTAATGATGATACTTGGTTAATTTGGGAATTGAGTTGGAGGAACCTTCTTAATCATTCGTATAAACTTTGAAGTAAATAAAATTTGTTCCTTTGTTGTAGGAAAAAAATTAGCTTTATGCAAAAATTAAACTTAGAGCCTCCAAATATGCATGTAGATATAGTTTCTTGCATTCATTTGCTCTACAGTGTAACACTGCGAGCATATTCCATGTGCTGGCCTACACAGCTGCAACGTCTCATGTTGCAGACTTTACCGACGAAGAATAAGGTGCGCTAGGTTGTTGTCATGCACTCAGCTATATCGTTGGAGTTTGATGGACTCATTGATCTTTGAAGCTTCCGCAGTAATTTTGCTTAGATGACCTTCAGCCATATTATTTGTGTAGTAAATACTCTTTATGAGGACACAATTTAATAAGTGTGTGCTTGAACTCTGTTATAATTCCTCGAGTATTATGTGTGTTAGCATACCGATCCAGGGATGACACTTAAGCACACAGACTTCGGTCCATTGGGATCATGGTCGCTACATTAGCCGTGTGCGGGCCCCCCTCCACCATTTACACCCCCGGTCATATTTTCTTAGTGCTTAGGCAAAGCCCAGTGGAGATCGTTTCACCATCACCGTCACCACGCCGTTGTGCTGTCGGAACTCATCCACTACTTTGCCGTCTTGCTGGATCAAGAAGGCGTGGACGTCACCGAGGTGAATGTGTGCTGAACACGGAGGTGCCGTACATTCGGTACTCGATCGGTTGGATCGCGAAGAAATTTTGACTACATCAATCGCGTTGTGAAATGCTTCCTCTTACGGTCTACACGGGTACGTGGACACACTCTTCCCCTCATTGCTATGCATCTCCATGGATAGATCATTGTGTGTGCATAGATTTTTTTTTCATGCAACATTCCCCAACAGTGGCATCATGAGCCAGGTCTATGCGTAGATGATATGCATGAGTAGAACACAAAGAAGTTGTGGTCGATGATGTTCATAGTGCTTACCACCAATTTCTTATTTTGATTCGGTGGCATTGTGGGATGAAGCGGCGCGGACCAACCTTACATGGCCACGCGCATGAGACCGGTTCCACCGACTGACATGCCACTAGTTTTGCATAATGGTGGCTGGCGGGTGTTTGTTTCTCCTACTTTAGTTGAAACGAATTTGATTGTGGCCGGTCCTTGAAGAAGGTTAAAACAGCAAACTTGATAAGTCACCGTTGTGATTTTTGCCATAGGTAAGAACGGTTCTTGCTAGAAACCCGTAGCAGCCACGTAAGACTTGCAACAACAAAGTAGAGGACGTCTAACTTGTTTTGTATGAGATGATCATGTTTTGTAATTTATCGGCAACCGACATGAGCCTTATGGTTGTCTCTTTATTGTATGAAATGCAAACGCCATGTAATTTCTTTACTTTATCGCTATGCATTAGCAATAGTTGTAGAAGCAATAGTTGGCGAGACGACCACGACGCAACGATGGAGATCAAGGTGTCAAGCCGGTGACGATTGAGATCATGACGATGCTTTAGAGATGGAGATCAAATGCACAAGATGATGATGGCCATATCATGTCATATATTTTGATTGCATCGGATTTTTATCTTTTATGCATCTTATTTTGCTTAGAACGATGGTAGCATTATAAGATGATCCCTTCACTAAATTTCAATATATAAGTGTTCTCCCCGAGTATGCACCGTTGTGAAACTTTGTCGGTTTGAGACACCACGTGATGATCGTGTGTAATAGACTCTACGTTCACATACAACGGGTGTAAGACAGTTTTGCACAAGCAGAATACTTGGGTTAAACTTGATGAGCCTAGCATGTATAGACATGGTTTTGGAACACTGGAGACCAAAAGGTAGATATGATCAACATAGAGATGTTCACTGTTGATGACTACCCCATCTCACGTGATGATTGGACATGGGTTAGTTGATTTGGATCACATATTACCTAGATAACTTGAGGGATGTTTATTTAAATGGGAGTTCATTAGTAATTTGATTAATTGAACTTTAATTTATCATGAACTTAGTCCTGATAGTATTTGAAAATTATGTTGTAGATCAATGGCCCGTGCTACCATTCCCTTGAACTTTAATGTGTTCCTAGAGAAAGCTAAGTTGAAAGATGATGGCAGCAACTACACGGACTGGTTCCATAACTTGAGGATTATCCTCATTGCTGCTGCTACCTCTTGAGCATGTGTTGGTTTTTCCCTTGAAGAGGAAAGGGCGATGCAACAAAGTAGCGTAAGTATTTCCCTCAATTTTGAGAACCAAGGTATCAATCTAGTAGGAGGCTCCTCAAAAGTCCCACGCACCTACACAAACAAACAAGAACCTCGCAACCAACGCGATAAAGGGGTTGTCAATCCCTTCACAGTAACTTGCGAAAGTGAGATCTGATAGAGATAATAAGATAAGATAAATATTTTTGGTATTTTTATGATATAGATTGGAAAATAAAAGATACAAATAAAAGTAGATGGAAAACTTATATGATAAAAGATAGACCCGGGGGGCATAGGTTTCATTAGTGGCTTCTCTCAAGATAGCATAATTATTACGGTGGGTGAACAAATTACTGTCGAGCAATTGATAGAAAAGTGCATAGTTATGAGAATATCTAGGCATGATCATGTATATAGGCATCACGTCTGCAACAAGTATATCGAAACGATTCTGCATCTACTACTATTACTCCACACATCGACCGACTCCTGCCAGCATCTAAATTATTAAGTTCATAAGAACAGAGTAACGCATTAAGCAAGATGACATGATGTAGAGGGATAAACTCATGCAATATGATATAAACCCCATCTTTTTATCCTCAATGGCAACAATACAATACGTGCCTTGCTACCCCTGCTGTCACTAGGAAAGGACACCGCAAGATTGAACCCAAAGCTAAGCACTTCTCCCATTGCAAGAAAGATCAATCTAGTAGGCCAAACCAAACTGATAATTCGAAGAGACTTGCAAAGATAACCAATCATACATAAAAGAATTCAGAGGAGATTCAAATATTTCTCATAGATAAACTTGATCATAAACCCACAATTCATCGGATCTCGACAAACACACCGCAAAAAGAGTTACATCAAATAGATCTCCAAGAAGAGGAAGGAGAACTTTGTATTGAGAATCAAAGAGAGGGAAGAAGCCATGTAGCTAATAACTATGGACCCGAAGGTCTGTGGTAAACTACTCACAACTCTTCGGAGAGGCCTTGGAGATGATGTAGAATCCCTCCGTGGTCGATTCCCCCTCCGGCGCGCCGGCGAAGGCTCCAAGATGGGATCTCGCAGATACAGAAGGTTGCGGCGGTGGAATTAGGTTTTTGTGGTGCTCCTGGATGGTTTTGCGGTACGTAGATATATATAGGAGGAAGAAGTAGGTCGGTGGACGCTCGAGGGGCCCACGAGGGTGGGGGGCGCGCCCACATTTACAGGGCGCACCGGGCACCCTCGTGGCCGCCTCTCCACTTCTTGATGTCCACTCCAAGTCTCCTGGTTTGCATTTTTTCCAAAAAGATCACTCCCGAAGATTTCATCCCGTTTGGACTCCGTTTGATATTCCATTTCTTCGAAACACTGAAATAGGCAAAAAAACAGCAATTCAGGCTGGGTCTCCGGTTAGTAGGTTAGTATCAGCTGCATAGAAGAATTAAAAATTATAGATACGTTGGATATGTATCAGCTGCATAGAAGAATTATGTCCCTAATGCACCACTAGGTGATGGACCTGCTGCAGGAGCTGAAACAGATGTTTTGAACACCCGGCAGGCTCGATCTGATGACTACTCTATAGTTTAGTGTGCCATGCTTTACGGCTTAGAACTGGGACTTCAAAGACATTTTGAACATCATGGAGCATATGATATGTTCCAAGAGTTGAAGTTAATATTTCAATATAATGCCCGGATTGAGAGATATGAAGTCTCCAACAAGTTCTATAGCTGCAAGATGGAGAAGGATAGTTCTTTCAGTGAACACATACTCAAAATTTCTGGGTATTATAATCACTTAACTCGGCTGGGAGTTAATCTTCCAGTTGATTGTGTTAAAAACAGAGTTCTTCAATCACTTCCACCTAGCTAAAAAGGCTTCATGATGAACTATAATATGCAAGGGATGAACAAAACAATTCCCGAGCTCTTTGCAATGCTTAAGGCTACGGAGGAGAAATCAAGAAGAAGCATCAAGTGTTGATGGTTAACAAGACCACTAGTTTCAAGAAAAAGGGCAAGGGAAAGAAGGGGAACTTCAAGAAGAATGGCAAGAAATTTTCCATCCCGGGAAGAAGCCCAAAGCTGGACCCAAGCCTGAAACTAATTGCTTCTACTGCAAAGAGAATGGTCAATGGAAGCGGAACTGCCCCAAGTATTTGGCGGATAAGAAGGATGGCAAAGTGAACAATGGTATATTTTATATACATGTTATTGATGTATACTTTACTAGTGTTCATAGTAACCCCCTGAGTATTTGATACGACTTCAGTTGCTAAGATTAGTTACTTGAATCAGGAGTTGCAGAATAAACAAAGACTAGTTAAGGGCGAGGTGATGATGTATGTTGGAAGTGATTCGAAGGTTGATACCATCACCATCGCACACTCCATCTACGTAAATGTTATTTGGTGTTTGCGTTGAGCATGAATATGATTAGATATTGTTTATTGCAATACTGTTATTCATTTAAGTCAGAGAATAATTGTTGTTCTGTTTACATGAATAAAACCTTCTATGGTCATACACCCAAAGTGAATGGTTTAATGAATCTCGACCGTAGTGATACACATATTCATAATATTGATGCCGAAAGTTAAAAATGATAGTGCAACATACTTGTGGTACTGCCGTTTAGGCCATATTGGTGTAAAATGCATGAAGAAACTCCATACGGATGGACTTTTGGAATCACTTGATTATGAATCATTTGATACTTGCTGATACGTCTCCAATGTATCTATAATTTATGAAGTATTCATGCCATGTTTACAATAGTTTTATATAGTTTTGGCATGATTTGCATGGAACTTACCCGGACTAACGTTGTTTTCAGTAGAACTATGGTGGTGTTGTTTTTTGTGCAGAAATGAAAGTTCTCCAAACACTGTGAAACTTTTTGTGGATTTTTATGGACCATTGTCGGTGTCAAAACCGGCGGATCTCGGGTAGGGGGTCCCAAACTGTGCGTCTAAGGCTAATGGTAATAGGAGGTGGGGGACACGATGTTTACCCAGGTTCGGGCCCTCTCTATGGAGGTAATACCCTACTTCCTGCTTGATTGATCTTGATGGTATGAGTATTACTAGAGTTGATCTACCACGAGATCGTACAGGCTAAACCCTAAAAGCTAGCCTATGATTATGATTGTTGTTGTCCTATGGACTAAACCCTCCGATTTATATAGACACCGGAGGGGGCTAGGGTTACACAGAGTCGGTTACAGAGAAGGGAATCTACATATCCGAATCGCCAAGCTCGACTTCCATGCAAAGGAGAGTCCCACCCGGACACGGGATGAAGTCTTCTATCTTGTATCTTCATAGCCCAACAGTCCGGCACATGTATATAGTCCGGCTGTCCGAGGACCAGTTAATCCAGGACTCCCTCAGTAGCCCCTGAAGCAGGCTTCAATGACGATGAGTCCGGCCCGCAGTTTGTCTGTGGCATTGCAAGGCGGGTTCCTTCTCCGAATTCTCCAAAATAGTTTTTGAACACGAGAATAGTGTCCGGCTCTGCAAAACAAATTCCACATACCACCGTAGAGAGTATAACATTCCACGAGTATAATATGCTGACAACTTCTTCATAGCGTGATATCACGTCGCGGCCCGGTCCTTATTCGAACCGATTTTCCAACCTGCCGCTACATGTTTCACGAGGTGGTTTTATTGGCATGTCTTGTCGAAGCAGAGATCGTGTCCCCTTATTACGGGATTCTCATCAATATGGGCGTGGGTAACCCAACCGCGCCATCAGCACGATGCTTGGGGAATAAGCGAGTTTTAGGGCATGTGGGGAGGCACATGATTTCTTCTGCCTTTATAAAGGGATAAGGATTCTCCTTTTTCACCCACGCCTTCTCCTTCCTCTGCTCATCCATTCTCGAGCTCCAACGCCCACCTTTCGCCTTCTCCGTAAAAACATTTCGAACATGTCTGGAGCGGGAGGCAAGTGGATGGCCTCCTCCGTCAAGAAGGAAGACATCAAGAAGCTCCAGGAGGCCGGGTACTTGGCCAAAGACATAGCTCATCGGCTCCTTGCCAAGTGGCAGATCATCCCCACCCCGGAGCACCAGGAAAGGGTAGTGTTTCTCTCCCACTTCGTCTGCAGGCTGGGATTCCCCCTCCACCCGTTTGTCCGCGTACTGATGTTCTACTACGGGCTAGACTTCCATGATTTAGCCCCCAACTCCATCCTCAACATCTCGGCATTTATTGTCGTGTGCGAGGCTTTTCTCCGTATCCCACCTCACTTCGGCCTATGGCTGAAGACCTTCAACATGAAGCCAAAGGTAGTGAGCACCCAACAAGCGGAGTGTGGAGGTGCCATGGTGGGCAAGATGCCCAATGTCACCTGGCCCGAAGGCTCCTTTGTTGAGACTGTGAAGGGGTGGCAATCGGGGTGGTTCTATGTCACCGAGCCGCGTGGCACCAACTGGGCGGCGACCCCCGAATTCTTATCCAGCGTCCCCATGCGGTTCACCTCCTGGCAAGAGAAGGGCTTAGCCTGGGGCTCAGCGGAAGAACTGACTGGGCACCAGTCATGTATTCAGAACATGATAAGCAAGGAAATCAAGCTTGTCAACGTGATCCAGGTTATGCTCTTCCGCCGGATTCTTCCATACCAGGACCGGGCCTGTAATTTATGGGAGTTCAATCCGGCCAAGCACGAGACGCTACTGGAGCTCTTCGACACGACGCACGAAGATGTCTGGAAGGTGGTCTTTAAAGACGACGAGGTTCCAGAGCCCATGACCGAAAATCGCGAGCTCAATGCAAAACGCCGGGCTAATCCGGTAAGTTTTCATGTTTGCAAGATGTATCTTTTACTGGCCCATCTGCAGGAGGAATCTAAGCCTCCATGCCAATCTTTCAGGCTTAGGTAACGATAGCGGAGCAGATTAACTGTCCGGCTCCGCTACCAGAAGATCCAGAAACACCTTTCCTGACAAGGATGCTGTTTCTGGCGCCCTATGAGGTGTCGGAGAATAAAGCCAAGAAGGCGGCCACGGGGACCAGAGAGGGTCTCTGGCGCAAGGGTGCTTCTGACGTGACGTCCGAAGACACCAACACGCACTCCTCTGCCGAGGACGACGAGGAGGAGGAGGAAACCCGCCCCCCCCCCTAAAGGGGGGAGAAAGAAGAGGAAGGCCTCCGCACATGGGGAGGCCGAGGCATCCAAGAAAGGAAAAACCTCCCTTCCGGACTACTCCGCCGCAGCCACGAACAACAGCGAGGAGTGGGTGCCCAAGGTCAAGCCCCTGGCCAAATCGTAAGTATCCGGGCATAGTTGTATTTCCGGCCTTTTCACTTTATCGCTTTTTAATGTGCCAGACATGCATCTGCAGTCCAGCCAAGTCCAACATCGAGATATCCTCCTCTTCGGAGGGATCGCTGGACCCGTCGGTGATGAACAGTGGGTCCCTTCCGACGGCCTCCTCCCCCAAGGCCGCGGACAACACCGAGGTATTCTCTCAAAGGATACCAGGGCAAGGGGAGACCGTTCCGGTGACGCCGGAGGGTGAAACCCCGGTTGCCGAACACATGGGGGGAAAGACCCCCATGGACACCGGTGACAGGGGCCGCAGCCAGTTTGGCCACCAGCCGAATACGGCTCCGGAGACCCAAGTGGCTCCGGATTCAAGCAGGCAGCCTCTCCCGAATAAGAGGGGTGATCCTCCCGCACCGGTGACCTCTGTCCATCCAGATGCACCGGATAGCTTGTTGGAAGAGCTTCGCGGCGCGTCCATTGATGAGAACACCGTGCTCTTATGAGTATGGTGATCGAGAAGATCCAGTCCGCTAAGAGCGGACTGACCGAAGCCTGCGCTAGCCTTCTAACAGGCTTTGAGGTAAGTAATAAAATTGTGAGAGAATATCACAGTGTAGACAGTAGCCCCTGATGCTCTGCTTGGTGTTCAGAAAGAAAATCTGAACAGAGGATCAAATAACATTCGCAGGAGTCTAACATAAGATGTCTATGTGAATAAGCAGGCAGCGCTGCTGGCCACTGCCGCTCATACTGCGGAGGTCTCTGGACTAAAGTAGAACCTGGAGCGGACCGAGGGAGAGCTCAGCCTCGTGAAGAGGCAGCTGGAGGAAAGCCATGGTATGTAATACCCTGCATGTATACTTATGAAGGATAAATGGTTTGTGCTGGCTAAAGGGTTATGAACTTTATTAGGGGCCACGACCGAGGTGGCGGCCCTTAGGAAGGCATTAGCTGAGGCCGAAGACAGAGCGGCCAAGGAACGCGCCGCATGCGAAAAGCAGGAGGATTGGGTCAGCGAGGTACAGCAAGAGCTCCGGGATGCCGTTAGGATGTACGAGTCCTTAGAGCGTGACTCTAAGATTCAAGAGTCCGAGCTTGCCAAGGCCCTCCAGAGCGTGCAAGATGCCAAAGCCGAAGCCCAGAGGTCTCTTCAGGAGGTCCAGGCGGCCAAGAAGATTGCGGCGGGTAAGGCTTTTGTTATGCAAAGCAAGCATGTGAAGGAGATATTCTTTTTACTTACCCAAATTTGAGTTCTCCATGAGCGTTTGCGGATCTGCCGCGCAGCATATCAGATGTTGCAGAGTTCTACCGAGCCGAAGAAGGAATCTCAATCGAGAAGCTGTTCTGGTCTCAATACCTTGGACCAGAACATCCGATGCCCTTGAGCGACCAGCTGAAGCAGCTGGTCGAGCTGCACAAGGCGGCCGAACTGGCCATGAAGGACCTCATAGTCCGGTCATGGCCTGCCGAGCCCATGCCAAGTAGCTACTTCGGACTCGTGAAGCGGCTTGTGAGTGCCTGCCCACGACTTGAAGTCATAAATCGGTCGGTTTGCATTGAAGGTGCACGGATGGCCTTTGCCCGTGCAAAGATGCATTGGGTGAAGATGGACGCCACGCTGCTGATGACTGAGGGGCCACCGAAGGGCAAGGAACACCGTCAACCCGAACTATACTATGACAGGGTCCTAGAGGGATCCCGCCTTGTGGCGGAGCAATGTGCAAAGGATGTAATCTTTGAATGAATACATTCATTTTATCCTATCCTGTAATATAAAACAAGTTCGTTATGCAATATATTGCTTGTTTATTTCAAATTTTACCTCCTGTGTGGCCGTTTATGAAATCTGAGAGTTGGCCAGTCGTCGGCTTCTGCGCCCATGTAGCCAGTACAGGGGTGTTCGGGATAAATCTAAACACTCTTTATCCAAGTCTTTGGTCCTTTAAGGAGGTGTTTAGCGCAACAAACAAGTCAATCAGACTATACAGCTTTATCACCTCACTTAGCCATAGGAGTTCTATAATTTTAAATTTTGGCATAGCCCCTGGTATTCGGAAGGCCGAACTTGGGGCACTATACACGCCTAAATCGGACAAGAACCGATTCCTCGCAAAAAGCGGAAAAAATCTTTAAGGATTTGCAACCTCTCGAACAGTGACCGACTCTCGCAGCATCATGATAGTCAGTTTTCGGCTTGCTCTACTGAGGTGCTCGTCCGGGAGAACCGGGACACAATCGCAGTAGTTCTCCCTATGCCATCTTAGCCAATAGAGCGGAACGTAAGGTAGCAAAACATGGGAGCCGGGCAAACCCAACATTTGACCAAAGACATGATTCGAAGTTGATGCATATAATGCTATAAGTTTGGGGTGCCGAACTATACTATAAAGTGTTCGGACTTTCTTGCCGTGTTATGGGGTACACTGAGGCCCCTGGCGAATTACTGCGTACCAGATTGTACGAATGCAGTAAATACAAAGACAAGGAAAAAGTTAAGTAAAGAGCGAACGCTGCAAATTATTTTCCATTGTAATTTGATTAATACGTCAAAGTGTATGTGTACAAGTAGTGCAATAAGCAAATAATGCTATTTGACATGCCATTACTAAGAGCGAGGTGTGTGCGGGTATGTAAAACAAGAGTAACGATCATTAGCAGAGACCACCTGGTAATTCCCTTATACGTCAAAGCCCCTCGTATTTCTTGGTGTATCCTTCTATGATGGGTCCGATGATCAGGTTATCAGAAAAGCCTCAAGAAGGGAAAACCTGAAAGCAGCAGAAAAAGTGAATGTATGCAGATCTAGGGGCGGTTGAGCCGCGGTTTGGACCACAGTCTAACTATGCCTCCGTCTACGCCAATGGTATTTTAAGTGCGTAGTTATCTACGCGCGGCACGAATTTCACCGCTTGATTGGGACTAGGACGGAGGCTGAATTGCTAGGTGAGCTCTGGACGAGCCAAACGGTCCTGCTGTAGAGTAGTTCAGACTCGTTTGATGGTGTCCGAGGGCTTTATTGCCGAATTGAGGGTTTGTCTAAGAAGGCTGCTCTATACTTCTGCTATAAGGGCCGCGGTGTGCTCCTTCGTACGGAGGGAACGCTCCATATTCCCGTTGGTTGTTATAACACTGTAGGGTCCGGGCATCTTGAGCTTGAGGTAAGCATAATGCGGCACCGATTGAATCGAGCGAATGCGGTTCGTCCAAGCAGTGCATGATAACCACTTCGGAAGGGGATGATGTCGAAGATTAACTCTTCGCTTCGGAAATTATCCGGGGATCCGAAGACCACTTCCAGTGTGATTGATCATGTACAACAGGCCTCTACACCTAGTATGCCACCTTTAAAGGTGGTTTTGGTGGGCTTGATTCTTGAGGGATTGATACCCATTTTGCACACTGTATCCTGATAGAGCATGTTCAGCCTGCTGCCACCGTCCATAAGGACTCTTGTAAGGTGGAATCCATCGACGATAGGGTTGAGCACCAGTGAACCGCCATGCCGGATGCTGGTCGGATGGTCCCTTCGATCAAAGGTGATCGAACAAGTGGACCATGGGTTGTATTTTGGGGCGACTGGCTCCATCGCGTAGACGTCCCTTAGCGCACGCTTCAGCTCCCTTTTGGGGATATGGGTAGCGTATATCATGTTCACCGTTTTGACTTGGGAAGGGAATTTCTTCTGTCCCCCTGTGTTCGGTGGCCGGGGCTCCTCGTCGTCATTGTTGTGCGACCCCTTTTCCTTGTTTCTGGCATCTAACTTGCCGGCCTGTTTAAAGACCCAGCTTTCTATATTGGTATGATTGACTGGTTTATCTGGGGTGCCGTGGATTTGGCATGGACGATCGAGTATGCGGTCCAAGCTGGACGGGCCCGGATTGTTTCTCTTAAATGGCTTCTTTCGCTGACCGGACTTGGAGCCACTGAATCCGGCATTGACCGCCGTGTTTTCGGCATTGTTGCCATTATTTTGACGCTTGTGTCTGTTGCGTCGGGACTTGCCGTTGTTATCTCTGGCTTCAGAAGTGCCAGGTTTACTTGAGGTGCTATGGCTACGAGCTAGGCAGCTGTCCTCGCCCACACAACAAAGCGGGTCATAAGCGTCGTATGGGCTGCCATGGACTTCGGCTTCTCTTGTACGAGGTGTCTTGGCGACCCATTCGTCACGGATGTTATGCTTAAAGGCCGCTAAGGCTTCGGTGTCCGGACAGTCGACGATCTGGTTCTTTTTAGTTAAGAACCGAGTCTAGAATTTCCTGGCTGATTCTCCTGGCTGTTGGGTTATATGACTTAAGTCATCGGCATCCGGAGGTCAGACATAGGTGCCCTGGAAGTCGTCAAGGAATGTGTCTTCCAGGTTCGCCCAACTGCCAATGGAATTTTCGGGCAGACTGTTCAACCAGTGCCGAGCTGGTCCCTTGAGTTTTAGCGGGAGATATTTGATGGCATGGAGATTGTCACCGCGGGCCATATGAATGTGGAGAAGAAAGTATTCGATCCATACCGCGGGATCTCTTTTCCCATCATACGATTCGATATTTACGGGTTTAAATCCTTCTGGGAATTCATGTCCCATTACTTCATCAGTGAAGCATAGGGGGTGTGCGGCGCCTCTATGTCGGGCTACGTCGCGACACAGTTCGGATGAAGCTGGTCTGCGGTATTCGGCCCGGGCAGGTTTTTTTATTATACCTGTCATGGTAGCCGTCGTCGTGTATCGGGGCGCACCCCCGTGATCCATACGTCGATCTGGTCTGGCCTACATTGTTCTCTAAATCGTACCGCAGGTCATGCGTGTATCCCTGAGCTGTTGTGTTTCTATTTGTTCGGCGAGGTAATGCGGGCGGAGCTTCCATTTTGTCTTGGCCGCACGACGGTCGGTCAGCTGGTAGTGCTGGTTCCAAGGCCTCGTCATCGAATTGAGGTAACAACTTGCGCTTCAGGTAACTTTTGTTTGAGCGTTTGAGTCTGTATTCCTCGGCTGCCAGGACCTCAGACCATCTATTAGTCAACAGATCTTGATCATCTTGAAGCTGATGTTGCTTCTTCTTTAGGCTCTTTGCAGTGGCTATAAGCCGGCGCTTGAAGCGCTCCTACTCGGCGGGATCCTCAGGCACGGTAAATTCATCGTAGCCGAGGCTCACCTCATCCTCGGAGAGAGGCATGTAATTATCATTTTCCGAGTCTTCATCTGTGACCTGTTCATCAGGGCTAGCTCGCTCATCCTCCCGTCCAGCCTGTTCAAAGCTTGGCTAGGCGGGGTCGTCTTCGTCTTTGGCTTCGTCCGGAGTGCTATTGTCTCTTGTGCCGGTATCGCTGTTTTTACCATGGCGTGGTTTAGAGCGGTGCACCTGACGTTGGCGCTTCGGCTGCTTCTCAGGAGGTCTATCCTCACCTGTATCCTTTTTGTCATCGTCATTGTTTTCTTCGGGTGTATCCACCATGTAAATGTCATCTGACAAGGTGGCTGTCCAGCGCCCTGTGGGCGGTGGTTCCTGTTCTTCTCCTCCATCGTCATCCATACCGTCGATGTCTTTGGAGTCAAAGTCAAGCATGTCGGTCAAGTCGTCGAAAGTGGATATCAAATGGGTGGTGGGTGGGCAACAAAGTTCTTCGTCGTCCGCTTCCCACTCAAGCCGGACATAGTTCGACCAAGAATCTCCTGACAAGGAGAGAGATTTTAACAAGTTTAACACGTCGCCCAGGGGTGAGTGTTGGAAGATATCCACGGAGGTAAACTCCAAGATCGGCGGCCAATCAGATTTGGCGGGCGCGGATACACGCTGTTCCGAGCCTACCTCCGGAGATGAGTCCGAGGGTCCGATGACACAGACCTCGTTAGAGGTTAGATCTGTGTTCGGCTCAAGCGTCGTAGAGTATGTCGCTTCCATGGTGGGGTCCATCCTCCCATCCTCGGATGGCATGATCTGCACCGGATCTAAGGCTAGGGCAGTTGCAGGCGCTGTCTCCTGAGCATGATCCGATGACAGATTTAGGTCATGTTCATCCTGGCTAGAGGGCGCGGCTGTCATGGGCTCGAATCCGTCGAAGATCAAGTCTCCGTGGATGTCGACGGTGTAGTTCAAGCTTCCAAACCTGACTTGATGGCCAGGGGCGTAGCTGTCGATCTGCTCCAGATGGCCAAGCGAGTTGGCCCATAGTGTGAAGGCGCTGAATACGAAGATCTGTCCGGGAAGAAAAATCTCACCCTGGACCACGTCATTGTAGATGATTGAAGGAGCCATCAAGCCTTATGATGATGACATAGTGGAACTCTCAATGGAAGTACCAATGTCGGTGTCAAAACCGGCGGTTCTCGGGTAGGGGGTCCCGAACTGTGTGCCTAAGGCTAATGGTAACAGGAGGCGGGGGACATGATGTTTACCCATGTTTGGTCCCTCTCTATGGAGGTAATACCCTACTTCCTGCTTGATTGATCTTGATGATATGAGTATTACAAGAGTTGATCTACCACGAGATCGTAGAGGCTAAACCCTAAAAGCTAGCCTATGATTATGATTGTTGTTGTCCTATGGACCAAACACTCCTGTTTATATAGACACCGGAGGGGGCTAGGGTTACATAGAGTCGGTTACAGAGAAGGGAATCTACATATCCGAATCGCCAAGCTTGCCTTCCACGCAAAGGAGAGTCCCACCCGGACACGGGACGAAGTCTTCTATCTTGTATCTTCATAGCCCAACAGTCTGGCACATGTATATATTCCGGCTCTCCGAGGACCCCTTAATCCAGGACTCCCTCAACCATAAGACTACCAATGGGCCAGAGCAACACCTGGGGGGTGCCCCGAGGGGGGCACAACCCACTAGGGCGTGCCCCACTAGGTTGTGCCCACCTCGGTGGCCTCCCGCACCACCTCTTCGCCCTATAAATTCTCAAATATTCCAAAAACCCTCACGGAGACCCTATATCGGAAGTTCTGCCGCTGCAAGCCTCTGTAGCCACTAAAAACCAATCGGGAGCCCGTTTCGACACCCTGCCGAAGGGGGAGATCATCATCGGCGGCCATCTTCATCATCCCGGTGGCCACCACGATGAGGAGGGAGTAGTCTATCCTCGGGGCTGAGGGTTTGTACCAGTAGCTATGTGTTTAATCTCTCTCTGTCTCATCATCTTGAGATGTCATGATCTTGATATATCATGGGCTTTGTTAACATAGATGGATCATATGGTGTTTCTCTCCTCTATACTCTTGTTGTGATGAATTGAATCTTTACACTTTGAAGTTTTGTCTTGTTGGATTGAATGTTCAGATCTGAGAACACATGATGTATGTCTTGCGGTGTGAATACTTGAGGTGGCAATGGGGTATGATATTAATTCACTTGTGTATGTTATGGCACTCAACTTGCGGATTCCTGCGGTGACATTGGGGTAATCTATGCATAGGGGTTGATGTAGGTTTTTATTGTCTTATCTCCGACAGAAACTTTGGGAGTCTCCTTGTAGTTCTTTGTGTGGATTGAATATTATGATCATGAAGTTGTTTGATGCATATCGTAGAATTTAATCATGGATACTTGTGGTGACATTGGAGTTGGTTGATGTGTGTCATATGGTGTTATTTAAGTATGAACTCTTGGTTAGATTGATCGGAAAGAATAGCTTCGTGTTATTTTAGTATGAACTCTAGGATAGATTGATCAGAAATAATAGCTTTGAGGTGGTTTCATACCCTACAAACAATTTCTATCTTTTGTTCTCTGCTAATAGGAACTCGGGAGTGATTCTTTATTGCACTTTGAGGGATAATCATACGCTCCAACTATGTTAACATTGTTGAGAGATTGCACTAGTGAAAGTACCGACCCTAGGCCTCAGTTTCAAGCATTTCAATACCGTTTGTGCTCCGTTTTATCAATTGCTACCTTGCTCTTTTTATTTATACAGATTATAAAAATATATTTCTACCATTCATATTACACATGTATCACCATCTCTTCGCCGAACTAGTGCACCTATACAATTTGCCATTGTATTGGGCGTGTTGGGGACACAAGAGATTTCTTGTATTTGGTTGCAGGGTTGTTTGAGAGAGACCATATTCATCCTACGCCTCTCACTGATTGATAAACCTTAGCTCATCCACTTGAAGGAAAATTGCTACTGTCCTACAAAACTTTGCGCTTGGAGGCCCAACACGAGTCTACAAGAATAAAGTTAAGCATACATCACTTGCGAACCATGCCTCATGGGCAAGATGAATAAAACTTCGTTCTTTGGAACAATGGAGCAAGCTAATGGCTTATTAGAAATAATACATACCAATGTATGAGGTCCAATGAGTGTTAAAGCATGCGGCGGGTATCGTTATTTTCTGACCTTCACAGATGATTTGAGTAGGTATGGGTATATCCACTTGATGAAACACAAATCTGAAACATTCGAAAAGTTCAAAGAATTTTAGAGTGAAGTGGAGAATCATCGCAACAAGAAAATAAAGTTTCTACTGTATGATCGTGGAGGCGAATATTTTAGTTACGAGTTTGACCTTCATTTAAACAATGTAGAATTGTTTCACAACTTATGCCACCTGGAACACCATAGCGTAATGGTGTGTCCGAACGTCATAACCATACTTTATTAGATATAGTGTGATCCATGATGTCTCTTACCAATTTACCACTACCGTTTTGGGGTTATGATTTAGAGACAACCGCATTCATGTTAAATAGGGCACCGTCTAAATCCATTGAGATGACACCGTATGAACTATGGTTTGGCAAGAAGCCCAAGCTGTCATTTCTTAAAGTTTGGAGTTGTGACACTTATGTTAGAAAGGCTTCAGCCTGATAAGCTCGACCCCAAATCGGAGAAGTTCTTTTTCATAGGATACCATAAGGAAACAATTGGGTGCACCTTCTATCACAGATCCGAAGGCAAGATCTTTGTTGCCAAGAATGGATCCTTTCTAGAGGAGTTTCTCTCGAAAGAAGTGAGTGATAAGAAAGTAGAACTTGATGATGTAATTGTACCTTCTCTCGAATTGGAAAGTAGCACATCATAGAAAACCATTCCCGTGATGCCTACATCAACTAGAGAGGAAGCTAATGATAATGATCATGAAACTTCAGATCAGGTTACTACTGAATCTCGTTGGTCGACTAGAGCACCATTCGCACCAGAGTGGTACGGTAATCCTGTCCTAGAAGTCATGTTACTAGACCAAGGTGAACCTATAAACTATGAAGAAGCTATGATGAGCCCAGATTTAGACAGATGGCTTGAGGCGATGAAATCTGAGATAGGATCCATGTATGAGAAGAAAGTCTGGACTTTGGTGGACTTGCCCGCTGATCGGCAAGCCATGTAGAATAAATGGACCTTCAAGAAGAAGATTAACGCTGATGGTAATGTTACTATCCACAAAGCTCGACTTGTCGCAAAAGGTTTTTGAGAAGTTCAATGGGTTGACTACGATGAGACTTTCTCACCCCTAGCGATGCTTAAGTCTATCTAAACCATGTTAGCAATTGTCGCGTTGCATGAAATCTGACAAATGGATGTCAAAACTATAATCATTAATGGATTTCTTAAAGAAGAGTTGTATATGATGCAACCAGAAGGTTTTGTCGATCCTAAAGGTGATAACAAACTGTGCAAGCTCCAGTGATCCATCTATGGACTGGTGCAAGTATCTTGGAGTTGGAATATACACTTTGATGAGGTGATCAAAGCATATGGTTTTATAAAGACTTATGATGAAGCCTGTATTTACAAGTAAGTGAGTGGGAGCTCTGTAGCATTTCTGATATTATATGTGGATGACATATTGTTTATTGGAAATGATACATAATTTCTGGATAGCATAAAAGGATACTTGAATAAGAATTTTTCAATGAAAGACCTCGGTGAAGCTACTTACATATTGGGCATCAAGATCTATAGGGAGACGCTTAATAGGACTTTCACAAAGCACATACCTTGGCAATGTTTTGAAGAAGTTCAAAATGGATCAGTCTAAGAAAGGGTTCTTGCTTGTGTTGCATGGTCTGAAGTTGAGTAAGACTCAAAGCCCGACCACGATAGAAGATCTAGGAGATGAATAGCAACGAGAGGGGAGTGTGTCTACATACCCTTGTAGACCGAAAGTGTTAGTATTGTAACGCGGTTGATGTAGTCGTACTCTTCACGACCCAGTCGCAATCACCGATACTACCCTTGCAAGGAAGTACCGGTGGTTGACTCTTGTATAGGTAGTGCTTCGGTCGTGGCTCCCAAATCGTGCTCTTGAGGACTATTTTGCGGCGACAGACATACCGTTGGGGTGGAAAGGTGCTCATGATTCCTCTATATGTCACGGGTGAGAGGTTCCAGGCGAAAGCTCTGCACTACGGCGCCATCGGTGGTGATGCCCTTGGGTGTCACTCCCTCTTGAGGGCGTTGATGTCGCCCCTCTCTGCGATCTCAACCACTTTTTTACACGGGTTCTCGTAGGCGCCATCTAAGGTCCTCACTTTCTACAGACATGATCACGTCCATTCTCTAGAGCGGGAGGATTGGGGGTCCTCCCTCGCGATAGTTCGTGTTAGCGGTACATCAATGTGTGATAATTTCCGGTGGTGGCCTGTTTCCATTTCCTGGGAGTAGTCTAGTTCATTTTGTGGTAGAGTGCGGTTACCCATGTATAGATCTTTTCCTTTTATCTGTTGTGTAAGAGGGTTTCCACATCTTCTTGTGTTGGTTCGTCTTTGTTGCTCTCTATATCAAGAGGGGCGAAAGTCTTTTTTGGTATAAAAAAAACTAAAATCCAAACGGGGAGAGAAGGTATGGCAATGCAATTGTGCGTGAGGATTCAGGGAACCAATCACATTAGTGTTTTGTATCTCATCTCCATCTCCATCTTCGTCGGTTGTCTTGTTCCTCCCGTTCTTCTCACTCTCTTTCGAATTCCAGTGTCTTTTCTTGGTCTCTCCTCTGCATTGATAGTTTGGCGGTCACGTACGTGACCAAGGCAGCGCACGTCAGGCAGCTGAGATCGCCCCCCACCACCGCTGCCAAGGTAGCGGTCCAAATTGATGGGTGCAGGACAAACGGCGGAATTCCCCATGAAATCTTTTTCTATCCGCTGCATGGACCCCCTCTCCTTTTCTCCAACGAATTTTCTTCATTGAACGTCTCTCTCTCACACACTCTCCCAACGCTTTTTCTTGCTCGTTCTTCCTTTGGCCGATCGATGGATGGAGCTGGCAGTGCCAGGAAAACTATCTACACCGTACACGTGCGGCATGCATGTTTGGAACTGATCTATCTTAGCGCATGTAGTACGTACGTGCGCCCAGTTGTGATCGACCGATCAATCTCTCTCCATCCACCGACGGTCGACACTGTGAAACGTGCAACGTAGGAAGGTGTCCATGCGTGGCACAGTGCCACAGTGCACTTCTTGTCCAGGTGTACTCACTGGTGTTTGTCCTGTCACCCTAGCTAAGCTAGCTGCCATGCATGCACAGCGAGCTGTCATGTACTAGCAGCAATATTTTACCGTGCATGCATTTCATGCGTGTACAGCTGACTAACTGGCCACTGGTCACTGATCGGCTGGACCATGCAATACAACCAACTAAAATCGGAGGTGCCTTGCGTTCGTTTGATTGGCCGGAGTTGCATCGTGGTGCATGGAATCCGATCGATGAGGCATATGAAGAGGAGGACCACGAAACCTAATGGACAGACGGATGGATGGGTCAGTTGGCGCAGATGCCCGCCCGCCCGCCCCCGGTTTCATTTTCCGATCCCGGCCGTATCGGAAAATGGTCCCCCTCGCCAAAATGCAAATCTCATCTTCTATAGGTGCGGCTTCGCCTTCACCTCCTAGATTTAGCTACCCGCCTACATATATATTCTCCAACGGGGATTGGTCACCTGTTTTGGTCGGACCGATAATATCTTATCCTCAATCAAATAAAATCTACATGAATTTGCTCAAAATGCATCATTATATTTCTTTCCAATATTTTAGGATAATAATTTTCAAAGCCATTTTGTTACATTTATATTCAGCAGTTTACTCCTACACGCGCAAGCGCTCCAACGCTCGATCGCAATCTCCCCCCCCCCCCCCCCCCCCCCCCCCTGATTTCAACGGTGGGGGCCGGGCGTGTAGGACCTTCTCCCCTAAAAATTACTAAAACAGAAAACTTTTAGCGCTGTCTGAAATTGGCCACTCCAGCGAGCGCGCGCGAGGTAGCCATCCCCTTATATTCAACTAGTAAAAAGAACAAGGAAAAGGGGCCTGTTGTAGACTTCAAAAGTACTACGTGAAGTTCTTATAGTTGTTTCAAGAATGGTTATCGGACAGTATTTAGTTGTTCTATATTCTTTGTCCTTTGCCCTAGACTTGTATTTTTCCTGTTTTTCATTGTATTTTAAGTAAATTTCTAGATTTATCTTACACCGTTTTTTAGAATATGTTTAAATCATTGTCATACATTTGTCTGCAAGAATAATATGCTAGTACTTTTTTTGGAGAGGTTATGTTGCCGCCACACCAGTCAAAAACTCTCCCGACATTATATCGCTAGAGGCATTATAATTTGTTTGTGTTGGGTACATGCCAGTGTTTCGCGAGAATTTTTTTCCTAAGCATAAGTTTACATGTGTGTATGTCAATGCCTGCATTTGTACCCTGTTTCTAGGAAAACAAAAATCATGACAATATATAAAACACCGAATGTAAAATAAAAAATAATTTGAATAATCTACAAATAAGGAGATATAATTTAAAATGTGGGGTACTTTTCAAAAAAGATTAACCAATGGTTTAGATTTAATTGTAAATTGAAAGGAAAGGGAATTAAAATAAAATTAACACGGATTAGCACAAATACATCTTTATATTTGTTTATTAGATTTTAGAAACAATATTTCTGAAAGCTATTTAATTATATTTCTCTCTCAACTAAAAAATTAAGTAAGGAAAATGACTCGTTATAAATTTTTAAATAACTATGTGATGTTCTTGTGGGCTCTCGAAGAATGGTTTTCGCGCGTTATTAATGCATCCAAGATTTCCTTTTTTTTCATCGGTTTTTTATATATGCTCAAAAAATTTCTAGATGTATTTTTCACAAAGGGAATGTTCCTATCTTAATATTTCGATTATTATTTAAGTTTAACATTATTTTTGACTGAAATTTGTGTGAATGCTAAATCAGTGATGAACGTTTGTCTCCATGGACATGATGGCCGGAAAATGATATTGTAGGCATCACATCGGTCATAAACTCTCTCGGATTTTGACCGCTAGAAACAATATAATCTTTTTTGTGGGGTGTGAATTCTTAAGTGTTTTGGTGATATTAGATCTATCCTTGAAGAAATTAGTGGGAAATTGGTGGCATGGTGAAGTGGTTGAGAACTTGAGATGGGCTTCTTGAGTGTCAGGGATCAATGGGGTTGGTGTACTATGGATCCCATAAGGCGTTTGTCTGCTTCTGTTTTGGAAGATGGATCTCTTTTAGGAACAGAGATGCATCAACTGCCCCATCAAGAGATAGGGGCTACTGTTGTACACTTATTACTTGCAAAGTGGCACCGATTGGAACATGCAAAGGCAACCAAAATAGGGAGGTCCAGGGGTTGACCCGGCTGACCTAACCTATAGAAAGCCAGCTAATTATATAGTATCCCGCCATCGATCTGATGGAGAGACATGCAGCAGAAAGAGATGGGTGTGGCAGCCAGTGTACGTGCGAGCGTGCGTGGGGTTAAAAGCGAACAAGATTCAGACAACAACATGCACAGGGCCACACGATGTGTATCGATCATGGAGGAACCCTATGCGGTTCTCGGCGGATTGTGGCCATGGATGATCACGACCGTCGATATTCGGCGACACGGCCGGGCCGGCGACATGCATGGTGGTGCTGCTGCAGTTGCACGCACCCGGCACCATGTCCTGTAGCGACCTGTCCTAAGTGGCCAGCAACCAAGAGTATCTTGATGTACTGTTGGCCGATCGAGCACATCGGCCTTGCCCTCCTGTTCCATCTCCGATCTCTGCACAGTGCCACTTGTTTCAGGAGCATGACGTCCAAACTAACCATGCATGCGTATAGGCCTCTCCAAGCTCCCATTTTTTTAACCAAACCTATATAACAAGATCGTTTGTTGTTTTCATAGCCGTAGATGCTCCTTGCCTCCCGGGGCTTCTGTCTCTAGGTGTAGGGACTCAGATTAAATTAGTCTTCATCTGCTTCTCTTTTCTTGGCAAACATTAGCCTTCCAATGAAGGGCTACCCTGCTTTAGATTCCAAGGTTAGTGGGGATAAACCCCACATAAAGTACGGAGTGTCACATGACTTGCATCAGATAGAAATTACTACAACCGTAACAATGGGACAAAGCGAAAGCGGCACACATATTGGACACCCTTTTTAAGGGAAACTAGCAAAAAAGCCCGTGTGTTGCAAGAGGAGAGAAAATAACACAAGTCCTTAACCCAATAACTATGACTAAGACCCTAATAGGTCCACATCCTTTATTTTCATATGACATCATATTTGTGTTGTCGACGGTGGCCTCAGTGCCCACACAATGAAAACGCGTTAGAATGTGGTTAGAGCTAATGTGTCTCTCTCTCACGCACGCACGCACACTCGCTCAGAATAACATGAGAAATATGTTGTTTTTCCGCGCGAGGTTTTCAGAGATGTGGATGGGTGGTTATCTATGTTTTCTTTCCTCTCAATCATGTTTTGGTGTGTATTTATTTCCAATTCGGATCGTCTCTAGTATGACAGAAACCCGGACCATGCATTATAGATTAATTTGCACAAAATGATATTTTAGAAATATTTAACAGCTAAAAATAACATCATATTCAGATTCTACACATTTTTCTAATCAAATTTCATATATAACATATTAAAATCAGAGTTACAGTTTAAAAGATATGGATCATTTTCTTTTAGATAAACTATGGATTGATTATCCGAAAAGTCAGGGGGGGGGGGGTGTCTGTTAAAACAAGAAAAAGATTCAGTTGACTTAAATATGGACGGCGGGTTAATTACCTAAAGCATCAGGGGGGTTTTGTGAGAAAATGCAAAAAATGATTCGTTTGTGACTTGAACTTGTACTGCGGGTTAATTTACAGAAAACAGAGAAAATGTTTTGCAAAAAGTGCATGATAGACGACCAGAAGAACTCCGTGCTTTATTATTAGGGAAATTTATATTGGACACCCAGATGTCATGACCTGGTACATAGCACATCTCCTCAAGGCTAAGAGAAGGACATACGATAGACAAAGGATTCCACAAGCCCACCTAAAGGCCCTGACAAAGGCCCAAGGCCCACACCAGCCCATCATGAATAACACAACAACATTATAAGTGTTTTCACAGGAAAAAAACAGTATAAGTGCCTCATGCCCTTAGTGGAAAAGGAATCGAGGAATCCTATATCCTATATCCTATATATTATTAAAAATTTCATCCCAATCCTCTCAACATGCAAAGTGTACACCCCAACGTCCCCACTAAGTCTTGCATTTAAATTTTCTCTCTCACTAAGCAAAGCATTTAAGTCTGCCACATTAGTTTATGCATAAAATGCTGCCACAGCATACATGCATGATGCATGTTAGTCATCCTTTACATTCTTGTTTGGAATGAAATTTTTAATTATAATTAAAAAAATCTATGTTTAGACACTTTTATTGATTTTCAAGGTTATATTTTTTCATTAGATTTAGTTATTTTCTAGAAATTATTTATGCATTTAATTAACAAAGTTATCGCAACAACGTGTTGGACATCATCTACTTGTAATTTGAGTCATTAGTTGATCTATCTATCTCCCTCCACACAACATCAATATAAGTGTTGCATGACCTCTCTGGAAAGGAGATCTGTGTGCTTAGGCTGATATAGCTATCACCCTCCACACTGCTAAGCCTCGAGTTCATCAAGATACCATCCTCTTATTGGCGAGGGGGCTGGTATCATCAGAACTTCTGTATTCGCAATATGTATGTGGCATTTGGCATCTAATGGTTGACATTAGCTATGGGAGAGTATGATTAATCCAATCACGACGAATGATGTCAACCCCCTCTTTTGCACCTAACTTGACTCTGATTCTCCCACGATGAGAGCTGATACAGGAACTGGTTCGAGTACATAATGGAATTTACAAAAGCTTATTTCCCCTTCTTGAAGCAAATATGGCGGAAATCAATGAAGCTGGATCAGTAGCATCAGCCTCCTAGAGCCAAATTAAGTTACCAACACGAAATGGCACTTTCAACCTGATTTCCTTTTTGTCATTGGAAAGAACGAAAGAGCGTCGCATTCCTCCTAGGAAATAATACAACAGGTAACCTATTTGGGGATATTCAGATCTATGCTTATTTTCAACTCTTCAAAGCACTTCGTCGCTTGCTACGCCTTTCTTTGTCTCTGGTGCCATCCTCTCCCCTGCAGCTTCGTGCACATACTCATAGCTCACTTTTCAGGCTTAGCAAATGTTGCAATGAGGGTGTTGAATGTGTAAAGATCTGGCACAAGATCTCGGTCTGCCTTTTCTTTCAGCCAATCCTCTACCTAATGGTTCAGACCCTGGGAGACACCGGTGTGAGAAGAGAGCAGGGTCAACTATACCAGCATAAGTAAATTAAAGAGAATTTCCTCATCTTCCAAAGTATGTGAGTGAGGTAAGTATTCCATGGATCGATCTCATCACTCACATCCAACTACTCATGAAAGATGTGATGATGAAGCTATTGGAGAAGAAAAGGTATTGGTTTTGATTGGTAATCATGACTCGTCATTTTTCGAAAGAGAGTAACTTGCTGGATGGAGAGCAGCTAGATGTCAAAGGTCAATTTCGCACCTTCCTTGTAGAAAATACACACTAATTTGTTTTCCCCTCTGGTCGATAGAGGACATAGTTTTGATTTTCAGACCGAATGGGCAACGTGTGGAGGCGGTAGACTGCTCGGATGCAAATCGAGGGACGACAGGGAGGTTGGTCATTAATCTATTCGGTGGCCGATAAAACCCCACGTCAGCTACCTGATTTGTGTATCATGGACAAAATCAAGTGTTCGTCAGGGGTGGGAGCACTCAAGCATTCCCCAGGGAGAAGTTGCAATTGGACATGGTGGACCTACGGGTACAAGGAACAGATCTAGCAGAATCGCTCAAGTCTAGGGACAAATACCATGCTAACCACAATACAAGAAAATACATCCGTGATAATACACCTTCGTAATTTGAGGTGCGTTTGTTTCCATTGTTTTACATCCATCATGGATTTATGATGAAATCAATATCATGCAACCTATGCGGTAGTTCAATTTAAGGAGAAAAGTCTATTTTTAGTCATCAAAGTGTGTTCTCCATGACACATAAAAAATGATGTGTCATGGAAGTGCTTATGCCTGGGGTGACCGGCTGACATGGCAGGCACACGACAAGTGGTAGCTTCCGTCAATGGTGCTATCTGTCATAGAAGTCAGCCGACAAGTGGCAACGGCCTTCAACTTAGTTGCTTGATGTTTCGTCCATAAATTGTAAATCACTAGACCAATTGCCTCGGATAAGCAGTTCTCAGATATAAACAAACAATTTCATTGACTAAAAATGTACCTAACTTGGTCAAAAATAGAATAACATATTAGTGTGCAGCTTCATTTTTACTAGCAACAGAATATACAAAAGAATTGAGTTGCTCACTAATCTTTCTATATATTGTAAACCCTTTAACTAATTGCAGCATAAATTTATCAGGTATATCCAAATAAAATTTTCTAAAACTTTTCTCGAAGTAACAGGGACTAAACATGGCCCTAACTTGATTGAAAACAGAAGAACAGATTACTATGCACTGAGTAGAGAGGAGCGGCACCTGACATAGAGTATTGTTGTGCTCTGCCCTATGCACTCCTCTAGTTGGCACCATTGTTTGGACCGCAGTCGTTCTAGGGAGAGGGCGATATGGAGCTAGAAAGAGCGAAGTGCTACGTCGCAGGAGACAAGTGAGGGCATGCGAAGACGGTGAAGGTAGCGTGGACACGACCATCACAGCGAGAGGAGGAGAAAGGGAGGCGTTGGGCTGGGATGTTGGGGTAGGGCACATAGAGGTAGTAGCTTAGCTCGATTTACACGTTGTGTGTTGGGTACGAAAATTCTTAAAGTGACAGGAGTCAACAGTGATCAATCACTAAGATTGACTAGTCGGTGACGATGTGTCATCAATGATCCCCATGTGGCATGACCAGTCATGGATGAGCCTCATCTCTGACCGATGATAAGTCATCAGTGACCCCCCCCCCCCCCCCCATAATACTGGCCATTCGGTGATGAGGTATCCACCAATTGGTCGATCAGTGATGACTTCTCAAAAAAAAGTCATCAGTGACGCACATTCTGTGGCCGATCTCTTTTGTGTGGCATCTTATAGCTTATGTCCCTTCATTTTCTTTACCTCAATCATTGAATGGAATTTTCCGAACATAAGGAGTGAAATTATTCAATCTTCACTTAAGAAGTTACTAGCTACGTAGAAGGCAATAACGCTATGAGAAAAGTACATGGTATGTGTGGTCGAACGTGGCCACGTGAGCAACCGCACCATCATGACGGTTTCTTGGATACAGAGATAAAGTTATGGTAGAAGATATAACCGGTGGTGAGTGTTGATATACTAGGAAATTAAACAGGCATATCGCTTTGGCTAGCTAGACAAGAAACACAATGCACACCATATCACTACAGTCCCCTATGTAGGCGGGCGAAGGAGTTTTATGTTGGTTGATATATTTACGATAGGAAAATATTTGATTGGATAAAAATAAAGTTTTATATTTGGAGCTCTACCCAGTGGAGCCGTAAAGTTGTTTGCCTATCTAGCATACCTTGTGTTGTCTAGTTCTATCAAATATTGCTACATATTTTCATATCTACCTATTTTTTTAAACATAGTCCCTCTCTCTCTCTCTCTCTCTCTCTCTCTCTCTCTCTCTCTCTCTCTCTCTCTCTCTCTCTCTCTCTCTCTCTCTCAAGTGCACACACTCACACACAATCAATCAAAGCACTATATTTCGAACGACTCTTATCCAAAGCATTGATCCTGAACACAACTAAGAACTAAGTCACGAGGGTCACTGGTAAGGCCAACTTTAAAGTGCTTGAGCTCCATGGATGCCGCTAGCTCTTACTCGAACGTGTCAAAGCATTGGAGCAATTGGTTAGATGCTATGAAGAAGATCTCACCCATATGGTTAGATGGTACACCCTAGTTGTTGCAGAACTATCTGCCTCCACACAAGAACCATCAACATTTAACTTTGTTTATCTTCTGCTAGTAGGCTCTAGTCAGGCGATGAATCCATATGCGCATCAGGTATGAGATCATCATGAACACGTCAAGTGTGACATAAGAGCATTATCACACCATAACCCTCAGAATTTGAGGACGGTGGTGCATCAACATGTTGTGTTTGACAATAATAGATCTTGTAGTCATGTGCAACCATGTGCATGTTTTATTCTACTACAATGTCTGATCTCATGAGAAATGTGCGGTTGGTGCTATGAAACTGGTTACCGGGTTTTTTTTTCCAAAAAGAGGATAAGACCCTCGGCCTCTGCATCAAGTGATTTACTCACCATATATTATTAACTATTGATAATGATGAACAAATAGGTATCCCCGGAGGACTTATTAATAAAAGAAGAATAGAGCATATAACAATTTTCCTATTTTATGTGGCGTGTGATACCTTATTTACATCTAGACTACTATTGTTCCAATGGACTCTGTTCGGTCTTCAATTTGAGAAAAGAAAAGCCAAGAAAAGGCTAATTGGCGCGTAGTTTGCCGATAGCGGTGCACCCAACATATATGATTTGTCAAATATGTTGTGTTTGACAAAAATATAACACCTAGTTACGTGCAAGCCATGTACCTGTTCTACTTTTATTAGAACATTTGGTAGGGAGTTAGTCATGACGGGGTATACCCACTTGTTCTTGATGATTATGAACACGTCAAATGTGACATGAGAGCATCATCACACCATAGCCTTTTGAATTTGAGGACGGTTGTGCGTCAACATGTTGTGTTTCACAATAATGCATCATGTAGTCACATGCAACGATGTGCATATCTATTTTTACTACAATGTTTGAGAGCGACGCACGGTCGGTGCTCCGAAGCTGGAGCTAGTTACCATTTTTTTTTTCTGAAGGAGGGAAAGACCCTCTGCATATCGGCATACAAAGAGGACTTGCGGGGTTAATATGTCGATTTTTTGTTGTCTTTTTCAGCATATAGGATTTTTTTTTAGAAAAAGGAAACATGGTATTTAACAAGTTATTGTTTTTATGTGGCATGTCCTACCTTATTTCCGTCTAGCCTATTATTGTTTCGATGGAGTTGGTACGGTCATGAATTTGAGCAAGGAAAAGCCAAAAAATGGCCAATTGGCGTGTAGCATGGCGATAGCGGTGGAGGAAGATGACAGGGCGCTTGAGGCAGGCAAGCATTGAAGGTGGCCACGTGAGCAACGGCGACACCCTGATGGAGCTAGACAGAGAGATAAAGATATGGTACAAGATTCGATCGCGTGTGGATTGTCGAGACGTACGTACTAGGCAATTGAGCAGGCATGTCGCCATGGGAGCAATGGATGGCAAGCTGGCAAGCGAACAAATGGCTCTCGCTAGAGACGAAGCACGGTGCGCATCAGCTGCCCCAGCCGGTCGGCTCTCGCTAGAGATGAACAACCTGATTGCCAGCTTTTTGTGGAAAAGAAAATGATGATATGATCCGCTGCATCCACAAAAGAAGAAAATGGAAAATGATGCGCTCCCGCTCATGGTGGGGAGGAGAGGCAGCCGGCACTCCTGTCGCTCATGATTCCAGTGGCTTACACGCACGCACACAACCCGGCCCGGCATGATTGTGGTGGCAATGTAGCTAGCTTGTCCCGTCCCCCAGTTGATACTCTTGTCACCGTGCTATGTGTATACTGCATCAGTCTCATACGGTAGACAAGGACTTGGTTAATTTTCCAGCTAATCGAAAATGACATCCATAATAGTACGTACTGTGCAGCTCGATCGTACGTGTACTGCATCGATCGCCATCTGTAAACAGCAACATATACCCATCGCATGTATGGGCAGCTACTGTTGATCAATCGTTCGCTAGCTGCTATCAATTATACAACGTGACCCACACCGCACGCACGCTCGTTTCTCCGTCACTTGTCCCATAATGGGCCGATCGTCGTCGGATTATCGTCCATCCCTGGACTAATTAAGTAGTTCATGTACTTGCAGCCTCGCTGATCATGTAAGGGTGTGCCTAGATCTCAGTCGATTGAGACTTAACGAAGTCTCAACCGAATGGCATAACATGTAGAAAAAAATTGCATGAATCTCCACGTAAGATAGATTTAGCAAAACCGATCATGCAAAGCTTCCTAATTAAATCATGGTCTCATAGAGTAATTAATTCTCCTGTCTTGGGAAAGATGTAAAGCTAGCTAGCACGTGTACCATGGACAAACGAGACCAGCCCCGCTGATCAACGGACGGCAGATTGTACCATGCACCGTCGTGATCGATGCAAACGAGGCCATGCATGCAGGCCAGGCCATGGTGCAGTACGTACGTACGTACCTCTTGTGTAGGAGAGCTAGCTGGCTAGCGTGTGTCTGCTGGACAGCGAGCTGCCTCAAGACAAAAATAGGTACTACTACCCGCAGCCTTGTACTACATGTACAGTGTTTGTTTGTGTGTCGACGTACATATAGGAGTAGGTCGCTGCTTTCTCCGGCTAAATGCCAATGGATCGACGTACGTGTAGGTACACACAGGGGCTACTGCACTAGCAACGGTAGTGGTGGTGGTTATTTGAAGTGATCGAATTCGAACTAGGTATATACATGGTGGTCATTTCACATGGTGGTGGTTAATTGCCAGGCACGCACACACGTCCAATCATCATCTTCTCATACGTTTTTTTTTAATGTATCCTTCTATCACTAGGCACCATGTTCATTGCATATAGCTAGGTCACCAACAAGCATGCATGTCCTGTTGCCCGATTTGCATGCATCCACCATGCTAGATGCTACCAGATATATCGGTGTGGCTTGTCATGGAAAATTACACTTTTTTACCCGTGCGAGATTAGGAGACAAACGATGGCGTCCTCGGGAGAAAGTTACATTTGAGGTGATCGCTTGGAGATGACACACCACGCTAGATAGCTTCTAGTGCCAAACAATCAAACATGATGAGTGCCTTCTACGTAGGTGGATGGGCCAGCATGAAAGTTAATTACATCCAAGTGATACTCGTGCATGATTATGATCTTGGCTTTATTTGTTCCACCACATGTACCACACACTAGCCATGCATGCATGTCGAATAATGCACTCTTGTGGACTAAATACAGGAGATCGGTCAAATCAACAGGACAATTAGCAAGCTAGGATATAAGTTCAGTGGATCACACATGCATGCATATGGAGGTTAATTGGCATATTGGACTTCTGATCGACCAACCACATGACCACGTGTCATGTGGATTAGAGCCCGGCCCCTATGTATTTTCTCTCAAGTGGAGAACAATCGGGGTGCTCCATAGCTTTTGTGTTGTATACTTCGCCACGGTTGGCAAAACGTTGACGTATATCATGGCATGATGCCACTATCCTAGATTCATCCTCAGCAAAATGTATTTCAACTGTTTATCAATAACCATTTCAACTGTGCGGTTCTTTCATTCTCAAGCCATGGTGACTACTCCTCCGTAAAAAAAGTATAAGAGCGTTTAGATCACCACAAAATATAAGGTGCGCTCTTATATATTTTTTTACAGAGGGAGTACTCGAGAGTCTGAATTTTTTTTTAGAGAAAAGGCATACGCCCGACTTTATAAATAAAGCCAAACCGGCAGAGTCACAACACAACCAACCAAACATCACAGAAGCAGAGCAACAGTTAAGAAGTACGAGTACATGGCAACCCAGCCAATCATGGCACGCAGGCCAGCTTCGAAACCAAAAGAGCAGGAGATTAAGCCATCCTCCTAGATCGCCGCAGCAGGGAAGAAGCCGTAGACCGCATCTTAGATAGCATGTCGTCGAACGCCTCTAGGTCCACCTCCTTAGTCAATAATCTCCACTGCTGCAATAAGACATTGGCTTTAAATAAGCAACTTACAGGGTTAGCCGGAAACGTGTGCTCAACAGTGAACTTGTTCCTAGTAGTCCACAGCGACCAACAGATCGCTGCCCAGCCAACCCAAAATAACCTCTTAGTCCGACCGGATAAAGCATTAACACAGCGCCACAGATCCTCGAAGGAAGAGGGTTTCCAATTAACGTGAAGCCAATGACTAATACAACTCCAAAAAAATTGGCCAACGAGCAATGACAAAATATGTGCTCGGTGTTTTCAAATGCCCCACATAAGGTGCATCTATCAGAGCCCGGACCGTTCCTCTTCCTAATTTGATCAGTCGCAGGTAATTTACGACGAAAAGCTTGCCACATGAAAATTTTGATCTTAGGAGGAATACGGGCCAACCAAATATCCTTGAATTTCCCTGTATGGGCGCCTGAGATAAGTTTGGCGTACGTAGACTTAACTGTAAATCGCCCAGAAGAAGAGTGAGGCCAGACAACCGAGTCGTCTTCCTCCGAGAGCAAAGGGAAGCAGACAGTAAGACATTGCCAATCATCCAACTCCGCAGGAGAAAGGGATCGCCAGAAGTCAAGGTCCCAGTTGTTAACCGAGAGCTCAAAGATAGAGATCTCCGGATTAGAGCAGTACGAAAATAAGGTCGGGAAGGCCACCACGAGAGTGGTGCCTCCTACCCACCAATCTAACCAAAAGCGAGTGGACTTACCATCCCTGACAACAAACTTAACGAGGGACTGAAAGATCAGGCGAACTTTAACAAGCTGACGCCAAAACTGTGAGCCACCCGAGGGAGAAGCGAACAAGGGACTCGAGGACGGGAAATATTTAGTTTTTAGAAGAGATAGCCAGAGGGGGAGATCCTCGAGGGACATAATTTTCCACCACCACTTTATCATGAGGCATTTGTTCATAACCGCTGTATTAATGATACCTAATCCCCCATGTTCTTAGGCCTACAGATGAGATCCCACTTTACCATCCTATATTTGCGCTTATTGTCAGAGGAGTTCCAGTAGAAAGCACCCATGTGCTTGTCAAAGCCCTCGTGAATCCCTCCAGTCAGGAGATAAAAGCCATTAGAAACATAGGGAGGGACGACAGGCAGGCATTAGTAAGGGCAACCTTGCCTGCCTGGGTATTATAGCGACCTCTGCACGACAAAACCAAGTCTTTAGCCAATAACTTAAGAGGGGAGATTGGGAGGCCCAAATATTTGAAAGGGAATGAACCAAGAGAGCAGTTCAGAAGATGCGCCACTCTCTGAGCTTCAGAGTCAGACACCCCAGTCACAATAACTTCGCTCTTCGAAAAGTTGATTTTTAGACCCGACAGCGCTTCAAAGCATAAAAGAAGGAATTTCAGATGCGTGAGACTAACATCATTAAGTTCAACCATAATAATGGTGTCGTCCGTGCATTGAGGATGAGTGATGCCATTGGGAATTAGGTGAGAACTGACAGGCGTAATATGCCCCGCAAGAGCTGCCCGAGATAGGATATGGGAGAGAGAGAGCATCCGCTACGAAGTTAAAAAGAAGGGGAGAAGTTGGGTCTCCTTGCCTAAGGCCTCTGCCATTGGCAAAGAAATTACTTATCTTCCCGTTGACCGACACAGCCGTATGACCTCCCAAGACCAGCTGCATAAGACGATGAACCACCGCACCCTCGAAACCTTTAGCAAGAAGGACTTGGCGAAGGAAATTCCAGCTCATCGAATCGTAAGCCTTCTTGAAGTCGAGTTTGAGAACATTGCCTTAGTACCCTTGATTCGCAAGTCATGGACAATCTCATGCAAGCATAGAACACCATCCAGAATGAATCTCCCCTTAATGAACGCAGATTGGAAAGGGCTAATGACACGATGGGCGATCGGAGAGAGCCTAGTTGCCAGACCCTTGGCCGGGAACTTCGCAAAATTATTGATTAAGGCAATGGGCCTAAATTGGGAAATCAAGTCATCCCCTTTGACTTTAGGAATGAGAGTGAGCACCGCGTAATTCAATCTAGAGATGTCAACAGTTCCCACCCAAAAGCCTTGGATAATCGCCTGAATGAGGCCCTTTAACTGAGGCCAGAACTATCTAAAGAAAGGAATGGAGAAGCCATCAGGCCCAGAAGCCGCATTAGAGTTGGCAGAGCGGATCATTTCAAAGATCTCATCTTCAGAGAGGGGGATCATCAGTCCATCGTTCTCATCGCTCGAAATCTGCTCGTGGGGGGACCAAAAGGTGGGAACCAGCCTAAAACCCACCTCAGGTTTAGCGGATAAAATATTAGAGAAGAAGTGTACCACATGTTGCATAATCGCAGACTGATCAGAGACTCTGCGCCATTAATAAGGTGGCTATCAATCAGACATCGCCGACGGCTACCATTCGGAATAGCAAAGAAATAGGACGTGGGCGAGTCACCCTTTAGGGTCCAATTAATAGTGTTGGGGAACGTTGCATAAAATAATAAAAAAATCTATGTTCACCAAGATCAATCTATGAGTTCATCTAGCAACGAGAGAGAGGAGTGCATCTACATAACCTTGTAGATCGCGTGCGGAAGCATTCAACAGAACGGGGTTGAGGGAGTCGTTCTCGTCGTGATCCAAATCACCGGAGATCCTAGCGCCAAACGGACGGCACCTCCGCGTTCAACACACGTACGGGTCAATGTGACGTCTCCTCCTTCTTGATCCAGCAAGGGGGAAGGAGAGGTTGATGAAGATCCAACAGCACGACGGCGTGGTGGTGGATGCAGCAGGGCTCCGGCAGGGCTTCACCAAGCGACTACGGGAGGGAGAGGTGTAGCAAGGGGGAAGGGAGGCGCCAGGTGTCAGGGTGCGGCTGCCCTCCCACCCCCCCTCTTTATATAGGGGCCCCAGGGGGGCGCCGGCCCTAGGAGATGGGATCTCCTAGGGGGGGCGCCGGCCAAGGGGGGAGACTTGCTACCCAAGGCAAGTGGAGGCGCCCCCTCCCCTAGGGTTACCAACCCTAGGCGCAGAGGGGGGCCCAGGGGGGCGCACCAGCCCACCAGGGGCTGGTTCCCCTCCCACTTCAGCCCATAGGGCCCTCCGGGATGGGTGGCCCCACCCGGTGGACCCCCGGGACCCTTCCGGTGGTCCCGGTACAATACCGGTGAACCCCGAAATTTCTCGATGGCCGAAACTCGACTTCCCATATATAATTCTTTACCTCTGGATCATTCCGGAACTCCTCGTGATGTCCGGGATCTCATCCGGGACTCCGAACAAATTTCGGTTTGCTACATACTAATATCTTTACAACCCTAGCGTCACCGAACCATAAGTGTGTAGACCCTACGGGTTCGGGAGACACGTAGACATGACCGAGACGGCTCTCCGGTCAATAACTAACAGCGCGATCTGGATACCCATGTTGGCTCCCACATGCTCCTCGATGATATCATCGGATGAACCACGATGTCGAGGATTCAAGCAACCCCGTATATAATTCCCTTTGTCAATCGGTACGTTACTTGCCCGAGATTCGATCGTCGGTATCCCAATACCTCGTTCAATCTCATTACCGGCAAGTCACTTTACTCATACCGTAATGCATGATCCCGTGACCAGACACTTGGTCACTTTGAGCTCATTATGATCATGCATTACCGAGTGGGCCCAGATATACCTCTCCGTCATACGGAGTGACAAATCCCAGTCTCGATCCGTGTCAACCCAACAGACACTCTCGGAGATACATGTAGTGCACCTTTATAGTCACCCAGTTACGTTGTGACGTTTGGTACACCCAAAGCACTCCTACGGTATCCGGGAGTTACACGATCTCATGGTCTAAGGAAAAGATACTTGACATTGGAAAAGCTCTAGCAAACGAACTACACGATCTTTGTGCTATGCCTAGGATTGGGTCTTGTCCATCACATCATTCTCCTAATGATGTAATCCCGTTTATCAATGGCATCCAATGTCCATAGTCAGGAAACCATGACTATCTGTTGATCAACGAGCCAGTCAACTAGAGGCTCACTAGGGACATATTGTGGCCTATGTATTCACACGTGTATTACGATTTCCGGATAATACAATTATAGCATGAATAAAAGACAATTATCATGAACAAGGAAATATAATAATAACCCTTTTATTATTAACTCTAGGGCATATTTCCTACAGTCTCCCACTTGCACTCGAGTCAATAATCTAGTTACATTGTGATGAATCGAACACCCATAGAGTTCTGGTGTTGATCATGTTTTGCTCACGGAAGAGGTTTAGTCAACAGATCTGCGACATTCAGATATGTATGTACTTTGCAAATATCTATGTCTCCATCTTGAACATTTTCACGGATGGAGTTGAAACGACGCTTGATGTGCCTGGTCTTCTTGTGAAACCTGGGCTCCTTGGCAAGGGCAATAGCTCCAGTGTTGTCACAGAAGAGAGTGATTGGCCCCGACGCATTGGGTATGACTCCTAGGTCGGTGATGAACTCCTTCATCCATATTGCTTCATGTGCTGCCTCCGAGGCTGCGATGTATTCCGCTTCACATGTAGATCCCGCCACGATGCTCTGCTTGCAACTGCACCAGCTTACTGCTCCACGATTCAACATATACACATATCCGGTTTGTGACTTAGAGTCATCCAGATCTGTGTCGAAGCTAGCGTCAACGTAACCCATTACGACGAGCTCTTCGTCACCTCCATAAACGAGAAACATGTCCTTTGTCCTTTTCAGGTACTTCAGGATATTCTTGACCGCTGTCCAGTGTTCCTTGCCGGGATTACTTTGGTACCTTCCTAGCAAACTTACGGCAAGGTTTACATCAGGTCTGGTACACAGCATGGCATACATAATAGATCCTATGGCTGAGGCATAGGGGATGACACTCATCTCTTCTTTATCTTCTGCCGTGGTCGGGCATTGAGCCGAGCTCAATCTCACACCTTGCAATACAGGCGAGAACCCTTTCTTGGACTAATCCATTTTGAACTTCTTCAATATCTTATCAAGGTATGTGCTTTGTGAAAGACCTATGGGGCGTCTCGATCTATCCCTATAGATCTTGATGCCTAATATGTAAGCAACTTCTCCAAGGTCCTTCATGGAAAAACACTTATTCAAGTAGGCCTTAATGCTGTCCAAAAGTTCTATATCATTTCCCATCAAAAGTATGTCATCTACATATAATATGAGAAATGCTACAGAGCTCCCACTCACTTTCTTGTAAACGCAGGCTTCTCCATAAGTCTGCATAAACCCAAACACTTTGATCATCTCATTAAAGTGAATGTTCCAACTCCGAGATGCTTGCACCAGCCCATAAATGGATCGCTGGAGCTTGCATACCTTGTTAGCATTCTTAGGATCGACAAAACCTTCCGGCTGCATCATATATAGTTCTTCCTTAAGATAGCCGTTAAGGAATGCCGTTTTGACGTCCATCGCTTCTTTATAGTTTGAAGATTCACCGTTGTCTAACAACATGATTTTCAGGACAGGGTTGCCATACCACTCTGGTGTGGAACGTGTCCTTGTGGACCTACGAAGTTTAGTAGCAACTTGATCTGAAGTACCTTGATCATCATCATGAATTTCCTCTCCAGTCGGTGTAGGCACCACAGGAACATTTTCCTGAGCTGCACTACTTTCACGTTCAAGAGGTAGTGCTTCATCGAGTTCTACTTTCCTCCCACTTACTCCTTTCGAGAGAAACTCTTTTTCTAGAAAGGATCCGTTCTTGGCAACAAAGATCTTGCCTTAGGATCTAAGGTAGAAGGTATACCCAATGGTTTCTTTGGGGTATCCTATGAAGACGCATTTTTCTGACTTGGGTTCGAGCTTTTCAGGTTGAAGTTTCTTGACATAAGCATCGCATCCCCAAACTTTTAGAAACGACAACTTAGGTTTCTTCCCAAACCATAATTCATACGGTGTCGTCTCAACGGATTTAGACGGAGCCCTATTTAAAGTGAATGTAGCTGTCTCTAGAGCGTATCCCTAAAATGATAGCGGTAAATCAGTAAGAGACATCATAGATCGCACCATATCCAATAGAGTGCGATTACGATGTTCGGACACACCGTTACGCTGAGGTGTTTCAGGCGGCGTGAGTTGTGAAACGATTCCACATTTCCTTAAGTGCGTACCAAATTCGTGACTTAAATATTCTCCTCCACGATCTGATCGTAAGAATTTTATCCTTCGGTCACGTTGATTCTCTACTTCATTCTGAAATTCCTTAAACTTTTCAAAGGTCTCAGACTTGTGTTTCATCAAGTAGACATACCCATATCTACTTAAGTCATCAGTGAGAGTGAGAACATAACGATATCCTCCGCGAGCCTCAACGCTCATTGGACCACACACATCAGTATGTATGATTTCCAATAAGTTGATTGCTCGCTCCATTGTTCCGGAGAATGGAGTCTTGGTCATTTTGCCCATGAGGCATGGTTCGCATGTGTCAAATGATTCATAATCGAGAGACTCTAAAAGTCCATCAGCATGGAGCTTCTTCATGCGCTTGACACCAATTTGACCAAGGCGGCAGTGCCACAAGTATGTGGGACTATTGGTATCAACTTTACATCTTTTGGTATTCACACTATGAATATGTGTAACATTACGTTCGAGATTCATTAAGAATAAACCATTGACCATCGGGGCATGACCATAAAACATATCTCTCAACCATTATTCTTGGATTTAAATGAGTAGCCATCTCGCATTAAACGAGATCCAGATACAATGTTCATGCTCAAACTTGGCACTCAATAACAATTATTGAGGTTCAAAACTAATTCCGTAGGTAAATGTAGAGGTAGCGTGCTGACGGTGATCATATCGACCTTGGAACCATTCCCGATGCGTATCGTTACCTCATCCTTCACCAGTCTCCTTTTATTCCGCAGCTCCTGTTGTGAGTTACAAATATGAGCAACGGCACCGGTATCAAATACTCAGGAGTTACTACGAGTGCTGGTAAGGTACACATCAATTACATGTATATCACATATACCTTTAGTGTTTCCGGCCTTCTTGTCCGCTAATTATTTGGGGCAGTTCCGCTTCCAGTGACCCTTCCCTTTGCAATAAAAGCACTCAGTCTCAGGCTTGGGTCCATTCTTTGACTTCTTCCCGGCAACTGCCTTACCGGGCGCGGCAACATCTTTCCCATCCTTCTTGAAGTTCTTCTTACCCTTGCTCTTCTTGAACTTGGTGGTTTTATTGACCATCAATACTTGATGTTCTTTCTTGATTTCTACCTCTGCCGACTTCAGCATTGAAAATACTTTAGGAATAGTTTTCACCATCCCCTGCATATTATAGTTCATCATAAAGCTCTTGTAGCTCGGTGGGAGCGACTGAAGGATTCTGTCAATGACCGCCTCGTCCGGGAGGTTGATGTCTAGCTGGGACAGGCGGTTGTGCAACCCAGACATTTTGAGTATGTGCTCACTGACAGGACTATTTTCCTCCATCTTACAACTATAGAACTTGTCGGAGACTTCATATCTCTCGACCCGGGCGTGAGCTTGAAAAACCATTTTCAGCTCCTCGAACATCTCATATGCTCCGTGTTGCTCAAAACGCTTTTGGAGCCCCGGTTCTAAGCTGTAAAGCATGCCGCACTGAACGAGGGAGTAATCATCAGCACGTGACTGCCAAGCATTCATAACGTCTTGGTTTTCTGGGATGGGTGCTTCACCTAGCGGTCCTTCTAGGACATATGCTTTCTTGGCAGCTATGAGGATGATCCTCAAGTTCCGGACCCAGTCCGTATAGTTGCTGCCATCATCTTTCATGTTGACATGAGCGTTGGCCATTTGATCTACAAGACATATTTTGCAAAGATTTTAGACTAAGTTCATGATAATTAAGTTCATCTAATCAAATTATTTAATGAACTCCCACTCAGATTTGACTTCCCTCTAGTCATCTAAGTGTTACATGATCCGAGTCGACTAGGCCGTGTCTGATCATCACGTGAGACGGACTAGTCATCATCGGTGAACATCTCCATGTTGATCGTATCTTCCATACGACTCATGTTCTACCTTTCGGTCTCTGTGTTCCGAGGCCATGTATGTACATGCTAGGCTCATCAAGTTAACCTAAGTGTTTTTGCATGTGTAAAACTGTCTTACACCCGTTGTATGTGAACGTAAGAATCTATCACACCCGATCATCACCTGGTGCTTCGAAACGACGAACTTTAGCAACGGCGCACAGTTAGGGGGGACACTTTCTTGAAATTGTTATGAGGGATCATCTTATTTACTACCATCGTTATAAGTAAACAAGATGCATAAACATAATAAACATCACATGCAATTATATAGTAGTGACATGATATGGCCAATATCATATAGCTCCTTTGATCTCCATCTTCAGGGCTCCATGATCATCTACGTCACCGGCATGACACCATGATCTCCATCATCATGATCACCATCATTGTGTCTCCATGCACTAGTGCAGAACCGGGCAATAGCACTGGTTCGTAAGGCCCTTTAGTGCCGGTTACATAACCGGCACTAAATTGTGGTCACTAAAGCCCCCCCCCCCTTTAGTACCGGTTCAGCACGAACCGGTGCTAAAGGGCAACCACGTGGCACGAGCCAGCTCCGGGGGCCTGGAGCCCTTTAGTACCGGTTAGTAAGACCAACCGGTACTATAAGGTTTGGGGGGGTTTAATTTTATGATTTATTTTTCATTTAATTTTGTGTTTCCATTTTAATTCTTTTTCGTTTGCTGGTATTTTACGATACTACACATTGTACACGTTATGCATATATATATATATATATATATATATATATATATATAAATATATATATATATATATATATATATAAATAGAACTTCTAGTAGAACCAATCATCGAGTTCAACATGATTGTCATGATATAAGCGTTCATATATAACACCACAAAAGCAAATCACTTAAGTTCAGAACGAAGAACACAGACATGAAAGGACAAGTACTAATTAAGAGCAGCATGAAGAACTAGCTAAATCACTCCTGCTAGCTACTCTCTTTGGTAAAATAGCATAGAACATGTATAGCTCTCCTGATTGATCATACTGGAGCATGCCGATGAACCTATCTCCTAATCGTGGGCTGCGCTTCTCACTGCTGCCCCCTAGTACTTCTCTGCGATCATTAA